>NW_026879744.1:0-288715 GCF_032173495.1 Musca vetustissima | reverse complement strand
GGACATTGAAGATTATCTAATGGGCATTTTACAAATGGCTTCCGAGCTGTCACGTTTTGCCACCAACTCTGTGACAATGGGTGATTATGATCGCCCCCTGAATATATCACGTTTCATGGCCGATCTGAATGCCGGCTTTCGTTTGTTAAATCTTAAAAATGATGGTCTACGCAAACGTTTCGATGCTCTCAAATATGATGTTAAGAAAATCGAAGAAGTTGTCTACGATATTAGTATAAGGGGTCTGCGTAATGGTACGGTAGCGGGAGATGAAGCCGCAGCAGTACCACCTACAGCTGAAGCTGTAGCAGCAGGTGATGATTGTCCGTTTGGTGAAAATAAAACAGAATAATAATATCCTTAATTTATAAGTGGACACTGAAATCTTTTTTTTAATTTTTTTACTACTAACCATGATATGTACTTACTTTTAAGAAATTTATTGGATTATTTTTTTTTTTGTTTTTATTATTTTTTTCAAACTTACTTGAATAAAAAGAGCATGGAGTTTGAAAAAGCTCCTTAAATGTTATTTTCACTTTTGGTAAAAATAATGAGATTTTTTTATTTAAGGCAAACTCAAGCAATGATTCTTTGTGGAGGCGAAGGGCTTTATAGAAGAGCTGGAGAGCGTCTTTATGGGCGAGCAGAAGGGAGTCTTTATAGACGAGCTGAAGGGAGTATTTATAGACGAGCTAATGGGAGTCTTTATAGACGAGCTAATGGGAGTCTTTATAGACGAGCTAATGGGAGTCTTTATAGACGAGCTGATGGGAGTCTTTATAGACGAGCTGATGGGAGTCTTTATAGACGAGCTGATGGGAGTCTTTTTAGACGAGCTGATGGGAGTCTTTATAGACGAGCTGAGCTGATGTATTTATAGATGAGTTGAAGGGATTATTTATGGACGAACTGGAGGGTGTCTTTATAGATGTGCTGAAGGGTGTCTTTATAGATGTGCTGAAGGGTGTAGTTATAGACAAGTTGAAGGGTGTTTTTATAGAATTGTTGAGAATATTTATGGACGGGTTGAAGGGAGACTTGAGAGGAATAGGAAGCCGTGTTTATGGACTAGTTAAATGCAGGAAGGCTTTATATGCGATCTGAAGGAAAGACGGTATTTATCTCATTCGGTAAATATTTCCTTCAGATCGTCTATAGAGACAACCTTTATCTCGTCTATTAAAACTCATTCAGGTCGTTTATTGAGTCTGCCTGAGCTTCAGCTCGTCTATAAAGACTCATTGCCCACCAATTCGCCTATAAAAATGCCCTGCCATTCAGCACTTCTATTATATATAAAGAATATTTCACTCAGTTCGTCTCTAAAGAGTCCCATCTTCTATAATAACCACAAGGCTTTCAAATCTTTCATAAAGTCTACCTAGTCTCCGGCAAGTCTATAAAGATTCCCGTAAGCCTCGGCTCGCATATTAATACTCTCTTTGCCTCAGCTTCTGTATAAATACTCCATGAGCTTCAATTTGTCTATAAAACCTCACTGAGCATCAATTTCTCTATAAAGTTTCCCTGGACAGTGACGAGCTAAAGCCTGTAAAAAACTCTTGGCCTTCAGCTTGTGTACAAAGACTCCCTGAGCTTCAGCTGCACTATTCCGCCTTTATGAAAGTCAGCCCATCTGTAAAGACTCCCTGGCCTTCAGCTCGTCTGTAAAACATAATTGAGCTTCAGCTCGTCTATAAAACCACCCTGAGCTTCAGCAGCAGGAAGGCTTTATAGGCGAGCTGAAGTAAAGACGGTATTTATAGTCGAGCTAATAGATAGGGTGGCTTCATAGGCGAGCTGAAGCATAGGTCATCAGGAATTCATGGTGCATCTATAGACGAGCTGAAGTTCAGGCAATATTTTTTCGTCTTTTGCTCTCCTCCGACTAGTCCACTTTCTATTTAGTATTGAAGGTATATGACCATTTATCATATCGTAGACAAAGTCTAAGAATCTTAAAAAACGAGTTCAGCTTCAATAAGTTGATATTTTGTGACTTGATAGGTTATCCGTATACGAAGAATTTCGTCTAATTTGATAAACAGGTGTTAGTTAAGCAAAGGCTTATCAAATCGCCATTTTGTAAAAGAATTATTTTTTAAACCCGTGGGCATATTATAAATTGTAAATGGCTTACTTCTTGTGAGCCGTCCGAAGACGAACTGGTCAGGCAATCTTTATAGGCGAAATACAAACGTTTGCCGACAAAAATAATATCGATAATACCGTAATACTTCCCCCACACACAGCGATTGTTGTTTTATCGACTGTTGTTGAGTGTCGATAAAACAGTTCAATTTGTTTACATTCTCTCCATTAGTACTCTCACCGTTAATTCTCCTTCTCTCTGTTTGTTTCCCCCCTTTACAAGTTCCATCATGTAATAAGTTGTTGGTTTTCCCCCGCCAATTTCATTTGTGTTTTGACCGTTGATACGTGCGGTCGGTTTATTCGTGTTTTTTTCCGTTTCGTTTTGTTCGTCCATGATCGTTAGTGTGTTGTGTGAATAGAGAAGAATTGGGGATTTTGTGGTGCGGCCAGAGATGCTGTAATGCAAAATTGTGTTCAATAAAACGAAAAAATATTGAAATATAAATAAAATAAAAAATAAGAAAAAAAGCAGGGGATAGGAAAGTAAAATAATTCCAATTGGAATTAAGTGTTGTGAGTGAGAAAAAAACAAATAACTTCACAGCTATTCTCTCTCCCAGCATCTTGTGGCAAGGAGAAAAGAAAAGTGTGTTTGATATTCTATTGAGAAAATTAACTGTAAGTGAAAACTGTTTTATATTTATTAAATAAATACTTTTGTTAAATTTAATTTCCCTTCCCCCCTTCCCACCAACCGTAAACCTTGCTACAACAGAGGCAAACAAAAAATGCACGTTGTTGGCATTTTTTGTTTGCCTCCGTTTTTTTTTCTTGGCATGTGACATAGAAAAAAAAAATAGTGGTTATTGCTGCTGTTGTTGTTGTACATTATTTATACACAATTCATTACTGGATTTTCCTCTTTTTTGTGTTTCTATTCTATTCATCCCTTCCCTTCCTTGTGTTTTGTGTGTTGGCACTTCGTTTCCACCAAGCGTGGGTATTTCTTCTATTCCAGACATGTTTGTTTTTATTTGAGGAGGAGGCATGTGCAATGACCTTTTTATGTATGTGTTGTTGTTGTTATTGTAATATCTCAAGCACAATGGGTTGGAATTTATTTCATGAGGGGAGTTTGAAAAAAAAAAAAAATATTTTTTAACAAAAATTTAGTGAACTAAAAACAGACTCCTTTGACTGCAGCTCTTCAGCTGTAAAGACTCTCTTACCTTCAGCACGATTGTAAAGACTCTGTGGTTGGCAGGTTGTTTATAAAATTCTCTCTAATCTTCAGCTCGTAAAAACGATCAGATTTTTCGGAAATTTTTTTTCCAGAGGTAGATATTTTTACCCTAATTATGGGGATATATTTTATTCTTGGGGGACGGTAACCGTTTTTTTTTTTTTTTTTTGAAAAACTTCCTAAATTTCGATCTTGGGTCCATTATGGTCCCTCTTCAATCCTGACTCAAATGATAGACCACCGACCTACCTCTGGAATTTTTTTCAGAAAAATCTGATCATTTTTACTAAACTAGAGTTATTCCCTCTCTAAAGATTCATGGGTCTTCAGCTGGTCATCTATAAAGACTCACTTCCAGTCGTATCTAAATATTTCCACCAGCTCGTCTAAAGAGACAATCTTCATCTCGTATATTGAGTCTGCCTAAGGTTTTGGAACCCGAACAGGGTTTTTGAACCCGAATTTTTTGAACAACTTCTTAAAAGTCAATCTTGGGTCCATTATGGTCCCTCTCCAATCCTGACTAAAATAATAGACCACCTACCTATCTCTGAAAAAAATCAGAAAAATCTTATCGTTTTTACTAATTTGAGTTGTTCCCTCGTCTCTAAAAATCCATGGGTCTTCAGCTGGTCATCTATAAAGACTCACTTCAACTCGTCTCTAAATATTTCCTTCAGATCGTCCATTGAGACAACCTTCATCTCGTCTATTGAGTCTGCCTGAACTTCTATATAGAGTCATCGCCTATAAAAATTCTCTGCCCTTCAGCACGTCTATAAAGACTCCCATCGTCTATAAAATCTCCCTTCAGCTTGTCTCTAAAACTTCGTCGCTCGTCTAGAAATCCTTACTTTATCATGGATTTTCTCTATAAAAACTACGTGGCTTTCAAATCTTTCATAAAATCTCCCTAGCATCCCGTAAATCTCAGTTCGCCTATAAATACTCCCCTCATACCTACCTCAGTTTGCGTAGAAATACTCCCTGAGCTTTAACTCTTCTTTAAAACCTCAATGAGCATCAGTAGTTCCTCTATAAAGTCTCCCTGGACAGAGACGACCTGAAGTCTGTAAACAATTATTGGCCTTCAGCTCGTATACAAAGACTCCCTGAGCTTCAGTTCATCTATAAAAACTCCTTGAGCTTCAGCTGTGCTATCCTGCATCTATGGAAGTCAGCCTGTCTGTAAAGACTCTTTGGCCTTCAGCTCGCCTGAAAAACTTAACTGAGCTTCAGTTAGTTTATAAAACCTCCCTGAGCTTCAGCAGCACTATATAAAGATTCCCTAGCCTTCAGCACGTTTGTAAAGACTCCCTGTCCTTCAGCTCATCTACAAACACTTCCTGAGCTTCAGCTGATCTATAAAGCCTTTGTGGAGTTCAGCTTGTCTATGTAGACTTCCTGGCCTTCAGGTCGTCTCAGGCATTAAGTTTGTCTATAAAGGCTTCTTCTTTTAGCTCATCTAGGTCTTTTATAAAGACTATTTTAGCTCAAGCTCCTCTGTAATGATTCCCTGCTAATCTGTAAAGATTATTAAAACTTAAATTCGTCCATAAGGATACCCTGCTTCATTTCGTAGATGAAGCCTCCCTGGTTTCTAGCTAGTCAATACTCACAATTCTTCGCCTATAAAGACTCCCAGGCCTTCAGATCGTCTATAAAGACAACCCGATTTTTAAAAAGTTTTTCAGACCTTCAGCTGGTCTTTAAGCTGAGAAAGTTTAATAAGAATCCTGATCTTCGTCTGTTAAGACCCCATTGTCCTCAGCTTCAGATCTTCTACAACGACTCCTTGGCCTTATACGTTTTTCCATAAAGACTTTCTGGCCTTCAGTTCGTATAAAGGGACCCCATTGACCTTCCGCGTGTCTTCAGACATCAGTTCTTCTGTAAAGACTCACTTCAGCTCCGCTAAAAGTCTTCAGCGTGACAAAAAAGACATTTTTAATCCGGAAAAAATATTTTTAATTACCCAATTTTTTTTATTGAAATTAATTTCCGACATCCTTAATTACATCTCATAACATATCACATCTTGATTTTTTGGGAAACTCTTTAACCCAAATTCTTCACTAATTATACGGCTTATATATGTCTGGTATATTTTTTTCTCTGTGTGTGTGCTTGTATTAACCATTCGCTTCAACGTTGGACTTTGAACCGTACCTAAAGAAACTTGATTACGTGTGCACAACAATGAGAATAACCATCACAAAATAACAACAACCACTGCAACAACAATTGACTACTCAAAGAAGAGGAAGGCAAAATAAATAAAGTAAACAAAAAAGTAGACCCTCACCCCCAACCACTTGTCAGGGAAACCTGAGCACTGATAGTTATCGTGTCATTTATCAGATGCTCATAGTTAATATCTCTCACTATCGTCGTGAACAGTGATTAACAAAAGTTTCAGAAGTTTTTTTTTTTAAGTTTGATGTTACATCGTTCTCAACAAATTTAAAAAGATTTTTTAAAGCACCGGAAAGATATGATCCGACGATATGTGGATGTCCGTGTATAGATGGTATAGCTCGTGGTTCATTTGACACCGATATTTACCGTCGACACAGATCGACCCGTAGATCTTGCGGAGTAATTTTCTCTCAAACACTCCCAGGAGCTGTCTCTTCTGCTTGCACAAGTACCCCTGCTTCTGATCCATACAACATCACGGTGTGAGTGTGAATTTAGTCTGGTACCGAGGTATATAAAATCTTTGACTACCTCGAAGCTGTAGTTCTCATGTTTCACAGTTTGTCCGAGTCTATTGGACGTCTTGCTGTTCTCTGTCGAAGATATTTGGTTTCATTCATCTTGTGGCATATCTTTGAGTATTGTCTTAGAGGTAATTTTGCGATGTCGGATTCGTTGTTCCAGGGCATCCCAAAAAAAGGGCAATGAAAGACTTAACCTAACTTAGAAATATCTTAAAACTAAAATATGTACAATTTGAGGGGGAGTTGACTTCAGTTAGGGCCACATGGAGCATCACCGACCACCAAGCCTTGGCCTCCTTCCTCGGCGCAAATGCGCTTAAAGGTGGGCCCAAATGGCCTGCCCTTTGCCAGCGTTCCGATGTCCCCGAATTCCGGCGGCATCTTGCTAACTAGCCCGAGGATGTCTAGCTGAGCTCCGGAAGGAGCGGAAGCCGGACCACTACGGGCTGTTAAAGGGGCCCTTTTGCGAAGGGCGCCCCGAGCGGCATCAGCGTACGATAGCCCCGCACGCAATGATGAAAGGTGTTCAGACCTCGCTGATTCCTTCGCCTCCTCTGCCTCTCGGTCTTCCTCTGCTGCCTATTGCCGAGGATATCCATCCTTTTTTTCAGTGCCACAGTTCACGCACTACATCACCGCGCGTGGCTTATCCGCTTATCTTTAGCGACTTCTTGTATTTCCTTCACGCTTTTATACCCTTTTCTGGGTTACAACATTTTTTTATCGTTATCGATAATATTCTTAAAGATCGATAAGATTCTTAAATTGTGTACAGGGTTGTAGTTACATTTTAAATTCAAACTAGGATTGCTTAAATCTAGTTGGATAAATAAAGTAAAAGAGGTTTACATCAATTTATAGCAATCTTGACTTGTTCAAAAATAGTGGATTTCTTCAATTTTATATTTGAAATATTTAAGCCGGGGACTTGTCATCTTATACCTGCAAATAATTTCCTTTAATATTTTTTTTTATTTTCATACGGTGTATATTTACCATTTTTCCCCCTCTCCACTGTGCTTTTATTGGGAACTATCCCAATATATATTTTTTTATTTTTCAATACCACTTTTCTCAGCTGCCTGCCTGCATTTGGGGGGAGATAAATTTGTAATCCCATCTACATCGTATTTAAATAACTGAACCAGTTTTTATTTTGTTTTCATTTTTCCCACTTTGCTCTCGTCTAAACGTAAACAAGTCTTTTCATGTATTAATTGGTTTAAGGTCGAATAAGATTACAGCCGCATTGGGCTTGTATGAGATGAGAATTATGACAACTTTAATTGAGAGAGGTTATTTCTCTCCTAAAAAAACTGGCTCAAAATTTAATCGATCAATTTTTAATATTTCAATTTAATTTCATTGTATGATCCACAAATATATGCATGTATATACATATATATGTATATTTATCTGTGAAATAAATTTGCTGTGCAGCTATCTTCAATTTGTGCACTTCTCTGTCTGTCTACTATATCTTGGCATTTGAAATGAAATACGCGTGTTTGTTGGTGGGGCAGGCTATGCACAATTCTGTTTTATCACAACTGACACTTAGGTGAATGTACCGAGGAGCAACCGCCGTCATTCTCCAAAGTGTATGAGTGTTTACTTGAGAGACTAGCACTTTACAGTCGATAGTGCGAGGGAGAGAGTGTGAGGAAGAAGTAAAGAGAGCCCCAGTTATCTTTTGTGTGCATTGAAGATATACTAAACAGTACACTTTGATAGGTATGCTCTTGCTCTCTCCCTCTTCTCAAAAGTCAGACAGATTATTTTTATGCATGCTCGCTGAAGGGGGTAAATCTCAACGTTGAAATGTTGTGTGTGTGTTGTTACTGTTTTTGTTGTTCTTCTTTAATTTATTTTTATAGCCTTATGTATTTACAAAAGCTTGGACTTTGGACCCAGTTTTTTTTTTTTTTTTTGTTACTAAAGATGCCGTGTGTCACAGCGCCAGCAAAACAACAAGCCCGTCAATGAGTTGTGTTGTGCTGCAACAATGTTGTTGTTGTTCTTTTTTAGTTTTGTTTTGGATTTTTTTTTTTAAAGGAGAAGGTCTTCTTGTTTTGAGCTTCTGCTGCTGTTTGTCTGACTCTACGATCTTCTTTGGAGAATATTCAACTGCGACGAATATGAATGGCCTACGTGGTGTTTTTGAATGCAGTCAAGCCAAGCCATCATGTCATTGATTCGAAGTGAAATTAATGGGAATTAATATTTAAAACGTGGCTTCTTTGGATTCGTCTTTATCAGGATAATTTATAAGGTAATTTTTGTTTGATTGTCCTTAGTCTCAGGTCTAATAAGGGGTTAAAATACATCGAAAAAATCCTAAATACGCCTGAACGAAATATATGGTCTCAGATCCCAAGTATTTTCGAAAGAAATCTCTTCCATATAATCGACCTAAATACACAAGAATTTGTATTAATTGGTCTGTTCCCGTACTGCAAGAATCTATTCGATTTTACTATTTTCTTCGATATCATAAAGGAAAAATGTGTTATCGGAGTAAAAAATAGTAGATTCTTGCAGTACGGGAACATACCAAATTTCAATGAAATTTGGTCATGTAAGCCTTAGAGTCTAAACACAACCAGAGAGTCTAGAGTGTTTCTTATTAGCAAAGGGAAATCCCGATGGCTGACGTTCACGTCTAGGTGCTTAACGCTAGAATATATTCATAAGCAAAGCTTAAAAAAAGATTTCCAAGCGCATCGGTCTTGTGCGCATCTCATCCATTTTGAAAGGCCATGTTCCGAGATGCATCGGTCTTGTGCGCATCTCATCCACTTTGAAAGGCCATGTTCCGAGATGTCGTCTTCTAACTGATATCTCCAACGGATTCGTGACCTTTCCCTTCTGTATGAACCATCACTTAATTCGCATTTATACGCATTTTGAGTGTCGGAATCCTCATACATTCTTACAAAATGACCTAGCCAACGTAGTCGCTGCAGCTCGATCCGTCTGACTATGTCGATGTCCGAGAATAGATGGTATAGCTCATGGTTCATTTGACGAAGATATTCACAGTCGACCCAGATGGGCCATAGATCTTCCGGAGCATTTTTCTCTCAAACACTCTAAGAGCTGCCTCATTTGCTTGCGTCAGTACCCATGTTTCAGATCCATACACCAGCGCGGGTAATATCAGCGTTTACTGGACGTCTTGCGCATTAATATCATCAGTTTGGTCTGCTCGCCATTTTCAGCCAGTCTCACTTTGGCAGACTTCTTCTCAATTCGTTCAAAGACGACTGCTACCACTCGCAATGTTCGACCCATGGCCCAATAAACTGGTAGTCTAAGAAGCGAATATTATCGTTCATTTTGGTAGAAAATCACCCCAAACTGTCACAGGATTAAGTCAAAATTTAAGGTATTTTGACAGATCGGGGAAATCATCTGCCCTTTTCGGACAAACTTATTGTTAGGCCATGGTTCAACCTATTATGTCCATGTTATCGGCGTACGGGAATAACATAATAACAATTCTGTTCAATTCTGTTTGCATGTCGTATGACCTTTTCCAGCAGGATGTTAAACAGATCACACGACAAACTGTCACCTTGTCTGAATCCTCGTTCGGTATTAAAGGGCTCCTAGAGAGGTATACAGTAGTGCTGTTTAAATTCAGAGGACGTAATAACAGTCTCATAAGAATACAATTCGCGAATTTCGGGATCGATGGATAGAACATTTGCGGAAGAATGTGTAATTGTTGTACCATATCACCCGGAGATCGAAGAAGTTATAGAAATAGGTCGAACGAATGTTGTCAAGGAGAGTCAAATTATAAAAAGCGTCCTCCCAGACACAGTAACAACTATTCGCATAATTACTAAGGAATTTGTCTTAACGTCAAGGAAATTCTGTCAGCCAGGCTAAAAGAGTGTGGATATTGTGTCATATCTCAGGATCGGTGTATAGTACGTGGCTATGGTGCAATGGTGTATAGAATACATTTGTGAGCGTATCTGAGAATTCACCACAAAAAATGACTGTCGAAAAGAGCAAAAATATATCATGTGTTAACCACATCTTTGAAATAGGGTTTACGGCTATTTTGGACATCTATCCTATTGTGCCATATTCCCAGGAGAAGGAGAAAGTTATTTTTTTAAAGCTATTGATGATCCCATCGAACTTATGGCTAGTTCAGTTGAGAAATCCAGAAGGAGAATTATATTCCATAATCGTTTTCATTTGACGTAATTTCGTTGTTTCTTGACCTCATATTACAATTCATTTTATATTCCAATTATCGATACAAAGTATTTGGTGTACTGCCAATGGAATTTGAACTCCCCTTTTTCAATGAAATAATTTTCGATTTCATACAAATTGACGTTATTCTAATCTCAAATATCAATTTTATAATATAGACGATTGAAATTGACGATTGTCGGAATGAGCTGCTATCAGCTAGACAGCATCGTATATATTTTATTTATTTATTTATTTTTTTTTTTTGTAAATTATATAAATTTTGCAAAAATTCAAATAACAATTTTGCGTCATAACATTTAGGTGTGTTGAATTTAATCAGCAATTAATGGGTGGTCGGTCGTTGGTGGTCGTCTTGCTTCTTCAGCTTATCATAAATCAGATAATCGTTATTCGAAGTCCATTCACTTTTATAATTTCAATATTTGTGTGAGACTTTTTATTTAATATATATTTTGTTTTTGTCGACCTATTTATTTGTAAGAAAAGGTAATTATAATTAAATGACGTATATACGGTATTTTGTTAAACGCATTAAGAAATAATCTGTCATTGACTAAGAATTAGTCATTATATGATTGTAAAATAAATTGAGGGCAATACAATCATGGGCTTTGTTGAGACATAAGACTACGCAAAAATGATTGTAAATTGTTCGTAATAGGAGTTAATATGTGATTCATGATTTTCTTGCACAATGGCGCCCAACGTGGGGACCTAAGGAATTCCGTCAAAAGTTGTTTTGGCATATTGCAGATGATAGAGAAATTTTTTGTCTAAAAACAAAATGTCCTCATCATTCACTTTAACAGTGGCGCCCAACGTAAGAACAATTATATCTACAAATATTTGGCCCCCATCTGTAAATTTATCGACTACTTTGCAGCCAGTGGCGGACTTTGTACCCCACAATGCATATAGCTTTTTTGCTAACATTTTTTGTTAACATTTGTTTTGGAATATTGCGGATGATAGAGACATTTTTTTGTTTAGAAATCAAATGTCCTCATCATTAACTTTAACAATGGCGCCCAACGTGAGAAAATTTATATCTACAAATATATATATATATATCGAATACTTTGCAGCCAGTGGCGGACTTTGTACTACACAATGCATATAGCTTTTTTGCCGGCGTTTAACAAATTAAACGATATGAAAATATGTATGTAAATAGTTTGATAATGGCAAATACAACGTTGGAATCTAAGTGGTGCTAACAAGCATATTCACACCACTCACTTAAAAAACAATTGTAGTCATTTATTTGCTCACTAGCTGCTGTTACGCAAAACCGAACATTCAATGTAAGAGTATTTTATTACATCGGTATATTAAGGGGGTTTCCGCAAGAGGAGAATACATTTTCCAATTAAAACGAAATTTAAAAATGGCGCCCAACGTTGGGATACAAGATTGTCCCTCAAAAAAAAAAATTCTTAAAAAAATCCACTCCTTGTCTGGGCCTTGAGAAAATATACTTACTTAGCTGGCTTGAGACAGAACTTTCGTTCTATAAGCCGAGCTTAGAAAAGTTTTCAGGCGCGTCGATCTTTTGCGCACTTTTTCCAAATTGAAACCCCATTTTTCGGCAATGTTGTCTTCGACTTGATCTTTCCATCGTATTCGTGGCCTTCCCCTTCTGTGTGAACCATCAGCTGGTTCGCTTTTATATGCCTTCTGGGCTGGGGCATCTTCATCCATTCTCACAACATGACCTAGCCAACGTAGACGCTGCAGCTCAATACGCCTAACTATGTCAATGTCCGAGAATAGCTGGTACAACTCATGGTTCATTCGACGGCGATATTCACCGTTAACGCAGATCGGCCCATAGATCTTTCGGAGAATTTTTCTCTCAAACACTCCAAAAGCTGTCTCATCTGCTTGCGTAAGTACCTATGCTTCACATCCACATAACTGAATATTCTTTAAAAAATCCACGCCTTGTATGGGTCTTGAAAAAATATTCTTTAGGAAAATCTACTCCTTGTCTGGGACTTGAAAAAATATTCTTTAAGAAAAACCACGCCTTCAAGAAGCCTTGAAAAAGTATTCTTTAAGAAAATCCACGCCTTACAGAAGCCTTGAAAAATATTCTTTAAGAAAATCCACGCCTTGTCTGGGCCTTGAAAAAATATTCTGTAAGAAAATCCACGCCCTGTCTGGATTTTGAAAAAATATTCTTTAAGAAAATCTACGCCTTGTCTGGGCCTTGAAAAAATATTCTTTAAGAAAATCCACGCCTTGTCTGGGCCTTGAAAAAATATTCTTTAAGAAAATCCACGCCTTCTCTGGGCCTTGAAAAAATATTCTTTAAGAAAATCCACGCCCTGTCTGGATTTTGAAAAAATATTCTTTAAGAAAATCTACGCCTTGTCTGGGCCTTGAAAAAATATTCTTTAAGAAAATCCACGCCTTGTCTGGGCCTTGAAAAAATATTCTTTAAGAAAATCCACGCCTTCTCTGGGCCTTGAAAAAATATTCTTTAAGAAAATCCACGCCTTCTCTGGGCCTTGAAAAAATATTCTTTAAGAAAATCCACGCCTTGTCTGGGCCTTGAAAAAATATTCTTTAAGAAAATACTCGCCTTGTCTGGGCCTTGAAAAAATATTCTTTAAGAAAATCCACGCCTTGTCTGGGCCTTGAAAAAATATTCTTTAAGAAAATCCACGTTTTGTCTGGGCCTTGAAAAAATATTCTTTAAAAAATCCACGAGAGATTTCTTCTCTCAGATGTGTCTTCTCTCCTTTTTATTTTTTTTTTTTTTTTTAAGAAATTTCTAGATTTTCCTCTTTTTGTTTTTTTTTTCTCAAAATCTTTCACAGATTTCTTGTTTTAATATTTTTCAAAATATATGTATGTACTTATATATTCGAATAGATGCGTAGTCTCATATGGAGGCCAAAACTGTGGGTGTGTTTCTCCAACGAAGAAGAGCAGCAACTTGTTGTTGTTATTTTTCAAATCAACAGGT
Organism: Musca vetustissima; assembly: GCF_032173495.1. Classification (NCBI taxonomy): domain Eukaryota; kingdom Metazoa; phylum Arthropoda; class Insecta; order Diptera; family Muscidae; genus Musca; species Musca vetustissima. The sequence continues at coordinate 275,439 of NW_026879744.1, read as the reverse complement.
TTCTAGTTTTCATACAAGTTTTTAAAATTTGTATTTCTTATTTTTTACTTGTAACCCAAAACAAAAACAACAACTGATTTCCCTATAAAAAGTTGTTTTTTAAACTCATTGTAACTTCCATGTAAGTCAGTTGATTGTTTGTGTTTTTGTCCACTTCTTCTTCTCCCCTTGTTTCTTTTTTCTTTTATTACCATAAACAAAATGAAAATCAGGTTGACCAAGTCAAGAAATCTTGTTGTCGGCCATCGTGGCCGCCATGGTATCCAAAACGCAACATAACACAACTGGGCACGTACACCCAATGCAATGCACTTTCAATGGTGCTTCTTCTTCTTCTCTACACAAATCACAACATGAAGAGTTATAATGAGAGAGGGGCAGAGAATGAGAGCTGTGAACATAGTCTGACAGACCCCCCAAACAAATAGTGGTGGACACCGTTATTATTCGTATACTCTTTTCAATGTATTTTAATTACTGTGTGTGTGAGAGAGGGAGGCCTGCCCCTTCTCAATTGCCTGACCACTTCTTTATTATTATCAGCACGAATGTTAAGAAAAATTCCGATAAGAATAAACTTTGGTTGGGTAATTGTGAACCCAAAAAAACTATGTTGAATATTTTGTTTTATTGCTTGTTGCAGAACCGGCCTCCCAAATATGGAGTTGTGGATTTTGACTTACCTCCAAACTTCCTTTCAAAATATAAACTTGTTGCAGTGCGTTTATATATGGGCCAAATAACAAACATTACTGTTGTTTGTGTTTTCTTTCTTTTAATTATTACAGAGAATTGCTGCATTCACTCTCTCATATGAGCGCACATAGTCCCTCTCTCTGTTGCTCAGCTGTGTTATTTTCTGTGTGTATGAGAAGAAACTAGTATTTTAGTTTATCTCCACCGCCGTAATAGATTTGGCCCCCAAAAAAGAAAAATAACAAATGTGTGGATTGAGTTGTTGTTGTTGCTTTGCTGCAACACAGTGGCTCCATAAAACATAACAACAATTATTGAGAGAATAGTAGAAGAAATATCACTACTATGTATCAAATGCCTATATCTTCGGTAATAGTGGGCGTATTGAGGTGAAACAAAAAGTATTTTGAAGCATAGAAAGATCGTATTGAATCAGAACTTTTTTGGTATTAATGATGTTTGTGTTAAGGTCTCAATATACAAGGATTTAAAAAAATATGTTTTAATGTATCAATGGGCGTTGATTTTTAAGAACAATTTTTTAATGTCTCAATAATAGTAGATTTTTTGAAGAATATTTCTGAAATACTATATAAGAGGGGATTTTTTAAAGAATATTTCTAGATTATATTAAAAAGCGTGGATTTTTTATGAAATATTTTTGAAGATCTGAAAGTTTTCTTAATTGTAGATTTTTTAACACTAGAAAGCCGAAGGCAGTCATTTTGACAGCTTTCCAATTTCAAGTAAAAAAGCAACTGTGCATTTAATGACAATTTTTTTTAAAATTTGGTGACTTTTTGTATCTCATAGAATTACGTTTATTATAAACAAATCACCAAATTTAAAATAAAAGTGTCATTAAATGTACAGTTGCTTTTTTACTTGAAATTGGAAAGCGGTCAAAATGACCGCCTTCCGCTTTCTAGTGTTAAAGAATATTTTTTGAAGATCTTTTTAGTCGTGATTTTTTAAGAATATTTTCTCAATAAGCGAGGATTTTTTACAGAATATGTTTCGAAGGTCTCAATAAGGGTGGATTTTTTACAGAATATTTTTAAAGGCCTCTATAAGCGTGGATTTTTTAGAGAATATTTTTTTAAGGCCTCAATATGGGTGGATTTTTTAGACAAAATTTATTTGAAGGCCTCTACAAGCGTGTGGAAAATATTTTTTGAAGTTCTAAATGTGAGTGGATCTGTTAAATAATATTTTGAAGATATATTTTAAAGGTCTTAATATGCGTGAATGTTTTACAAAATATTTGTTGAAGTTCTAAATATGCGTAGATCTGTTAAAGAATATTTTGAATATATATATATATATATATTAGAAGGTTTCAAATTCAAAATATGCATGGATCAATCTTTCAATGTTCTGCAAGGCCTTTGTTTAATAAAAGTATTCTGAGCTTGGGCAATATTTCGCAATATTTGCACCCTCTTGGCCGACCAGAGGTCAACAAATATTACTAATACTCAGCACAGCCCTTTTAATTACTTGTCCAGATTCCCTTCACCGTGGGTTGTGTAGTGATGTTCGGCTTTCAATTGTGGCCTATAGATCGAATCGAAAAAAAAAAAACACAAAACATATGTAAATATTTAAGTGTAACTCCCACATCCAAGTACATACAACAATATATTTGGTATCAATTTGAAGGCAAACCACACCTCTTGGATATACTATCAACTTCTCGGCTCTATGTCCTTCAGGGGTAAATCTATACGCTATAGAATACAAATTTTGTCATTTTTCACACAAAAGTCAGGGTCCATTTGACCCGCTAAATATTGACCGATCTTTGAGTCATAACTGCGGCCTGTGGAGCGACCAGAAAAACCGCCAAAAATTAGGTATTCGGTCCATTTCATCCCCTAAATATTAACTGATCTTTACCAAAAACAATAGGGGTCTTCATTGGACATTGCAAAATGTCGTGAAGATTAATCCATAGCTGTGGCCTGTATCGTGTTTACAAAATATAATGGACAGACGGACGGACACACATGTCTAGATCGACTCAGCTAGTCGAGATATGACCAATATTTCGCGGCGTTTCAAACTCTTGGGGCTGCACAAAGCCATAATACACTGACAACATAGTTGTGTAGGGTATGAAAATATTCTTTCAATCTTCTGCAAATCCTGGATTTTTTTAAAGAATATATTTTAAGCTTCTGCAAGGTGCAGATTTTTTAAAGAATATTTTTCCATTGTCTATAAAGCCGTTGATTTTTAAGGAATATTTTTCAAGGTCCAGAATATTTTTCAAGTGGTCTTTTTAAAGAAAAAAACTTTTTCGTGGGCCAGCAAGTGCTGGTTAAAAAAAATATTTTTTCAAGGTTCTGCAACGCGTGAATTAAATATTTTCTAAATTCTTTGTTTTTACTGTCCGGACCCACTGTACCACCAACGGTGCTGCTGCTGGTGATGATGATAATGAGAAAGAGCGCAATAATAATACCAATGTGACGACAACACCAACCAGCTGGTTAACTGGCCCCGCTGACTGGCAAGCAGCGGCTTGCTTGCTTACCGCTGCCTTCGTTTCGCTTTGTTTTTGTTTTATTTCCTCTGCTCCTCCTCAACACACAACCAGACGAAAAATCAATGAGTTTGAGACTTTTGTAGACCACCACGTCTGATATTTGAATCAGTTGGCTTTCGAGTGGCGTTCGTCGTGGATCAAACGCTTGCAAAGAAACGGATAGAAAACGAAGCGGAAAAGACTTCAAAAAATAAAACCGGAAAAAAAGAAATATTCAAACAAACAAAAAAAATTCATTGAAATTTTCGTGTTTTGTTTTCAACATTTTTTCCCAAACATTGACGTTAATTTGCTGTTAAAAAAGAGGGGTGAACAAAAGTAAAAGTGATTAAAACCCACAACGAGAGAAGAAAAATCGTTAATTTTGAAACAGAAACAAAAAACAGAAGAAGAAATCCCGAGAAGATTTTATAGATTTACTTTGCTGAAGGAAACACAAATTTTGGTTGTGAAACACTTTTTTAAGGTATGTCTATGAGTGTGTGTGGAAATATTTGTAATGTATTTTCTTCTTCTTCTTATTCCATTTCTAATTAAGGTTAGTTAATTCATTTAATAATAAAAAAATATTGTAAGCAAAAATACAACGGAATAGGAACCAGCCAGCAGGTTACAAAGTCCACTAGTATCGCTCTCGGCTACACTTCAAATGAATTGAAAAAATGTAAATGAAAAAAAAAACACAAAAACAATTGAGGAAATATTTTTTGCGTAATTCCAATATCTGTAGGGTACTTTTTTTTCGTATTCACAGTAATTAATATTGCTTATATTTTCAATTAATACCTAAATTAAATTCTGTTACAGAAACACAACAGGGGGCAATTTTGTAAATCAACTAAAAGTTCAAGATACAAATTTGGATTTATTAGGTCAGCCAACATGTTCATATGGAAATTGGTGGTTAGGAATTGAAAGCCTCAATGGAAAATTCGCGCCTTCGAGGTGATCGGAAAAAAATTCTAAAAAACTCACGGTTTTGTGAGGTTTTCGAAATGACGTTTTTCAAGAAGTCCTCATATATTGAGACTTTTTAAACAGATATTTTTAAAGGATTTTTAAAAAAATTTTGTACAAAATTTTTATTCAAGATCCATACATACAAACAACATGTGTATGTAAAGGAGATATCAGTGGAAACCGCTTTACATGAGGTAGTACACTACTATGAGGGCACCTTCGCTGAGAAGCGGTATGCATTGACATTGAAGGAGCCTTCAACAATGTCAGCACTAATACGCTTATCCAATCCTTAGATACCTTTCAAGTTAACCGGACATTCATAGACTGAATTAACTATATGCTAAGGACTCGATGGATTAGCTGTTGCATACATGACATAACAATCAGAGACAAATTAGGTCAGTAGAGTTGGGCAATCTAGTTCACTTAGCGGATCGATCTTTCTCGTTCCTTTTTTTAAAAGGAACTAGTTCCTTAATGTAGTTCCTTTGTTCCATATAGTTCCTTTACTCTATACAGTTCCTTTGCTCTTTATAGTTCCTTTGCTCCAAATACTGCCTTTGCTCCATATAGCTCCGAATCCTACATAGTTCCTTTGCATCTCTCTCATCGTTGTTTTTGTTTTTTTTCGTTTTTTTTTTTTGATATAGTTCCTTTGCTCCATATAGTTCCTTTGCTTCATATAGTTCCGACTCCTCTTCTCTTTCATCGTTCTTATTTTTTTTTTTTGTTTTTTCCATATATACTTCCTTTGCTCCATATAGTTCATTTGATCCATGTAGTTCCTTTACAGTTCCATACAGTTCCTTTGCTCTTTATAGTTCCTTTGAATCTCTCTCTTTCATCGTAATTTTGTTCTTTTTTTTCGCTCACATAGTTCCGTGCTGATTTGTTAATAAACTCAACGAGATAAGAAAAAAAGAACGAGAAAAAAAGGAAAAGAAAAAAGAACGAGATCAAAAAGGAACGAGATAAGAAAAAGGAACTATATTAATTAAAGAGCTGGAACTAGTTCCGATCGTTCCTTTCTCGGAATAGTTCTAATGAACTAGTTCGTTCCGAAACTACCCAACTCTATAGGTCAGGGAACACTACAGGGATGGATTTTGTTACCGCTCTTGTGGGTAAAGAAGAGCCCATCTTTCAAAACAAAACGATAGCCATATCAAACAAATTTAAGTATCTGGGAGTAATTCTTGACAAGAAACTAAAATGGAAAGAGCACATACAGCAAAGGGCTGACAAGGAGGTCCATAGATGCTGATCTTTCTGTCGAAGAACCGTAGGCTCTAAATGGGATTATTTCAATCCAAATATAATACACTGGATCTATAAGAGCGTTATTAAATGGACTCTTAAGGAACATAACCGATGAAGGGTTTGAACCAGTCTGTTATGTAGATGACGTTATAATACTTCCTAGGGGAAGGAATCCTAATTTACTATACAGGAAAGCCGAAGCGGTTGCTAAAAATCGACTACGATTGGGTAAAGCCGAGGGGCTTGAACGTAAATCCAGACAAAACGGAGATATGTCTTTTTACTAGAAAGACCAAAATAGGTCAGTATGAAGAGCCCATCTTCCAAAACAAAACGATAGCCATATCAAACAAATTTAAGTATCTGGGAGTAATTCTTGACAAGAAACTTAAATGGAAAGACCACATACAGCAAAGGGCTGACAAGGAAGTCCATAGATGCTGATCTTTCTGTAGAAGAACCGTAGGCTCTAAATGGGCTTATTTCAATCCAAATATAATACACTGGATCTATAAGAGCGTTATTAAATGGACTCTTAAGGAACTTAACCGATGAAGGGTTTGAACCAGTCTGTTATGTAGATGACGTTATAATACTTCCTAGGGGAAGGAATCCTAATTTACCATAAAGGAAAGCCGAAGCGGTTGCCAAAAATCGACTACGATTGGGTAAAGCCGAGGGGCTTGAACGTAAATCCAGACAAAACGGAGATATGTCTTTTCACTAGAAAAACAAAAATAGGTCAGTATGAAGAAGAGCCCATCTTCCAAAACAAAACGATAGCCATATCAAACATAGCGAAGTATCTGGGAGTAATTCTTGACAAGAACCTTAAATGGAAAGACCACATACAGCAAAGGGCTGACAAGGAGGTCCATAGATGCTGGTCTTTCTGTAGAAGAACCGTAGACTCCAAATGGAGTTTCAATCCAAAGATAATACATTGGATATATAAGAGCGTTATTAGACCAATTCTAACATACGTGTCTGTTGTCTGGTGGACAGCAATGGACAAAAAATGTAACGTAAAAGCATTGCAGAAAGTTCAAAGAAGGTGTTGCCTAGGAAAATGTGGAGCAATGCGTACCAACACCAACTATGGCCTTGGAGAGAATATTATATATACATACAATAGACATCCAAATAAAATATGAAGCGGCGGTTGCAGCTTTAAGACTCAAGGCAATGGACGACTTTAAAATGATGTAACTACAACTTTGTAAATAATGACAGAATGTTATCGATCTTATCGATAACGATAAATACATTTTGTAACCTAGAAAAGGGTATAAAAGAGCGAAGGAAATACAAGAAGTTGATCTTTAAGCAATCTCCATTCAAACACGATTCATCGTATCCATCTGATAAAATTGATCTGAGCCGTTTTGCAGTCCAACATAGCCAACGTTTCAATTGACGCCCTACGTGGATTTTTCATTGGCGCCCAACATGGGGCCTGATTCATTAACGCCCAACCAGGTCCTTTTTTCATTGACGCACTATGAGAGGTATTTTTCATTGACGCCCAACGAGAGGCCTGCTTCATTGACAGTCAAAGACAGGTCTTTTTATATATATGTATATATATTTTTTTTTTCCTGGCCCCTTCGTAATGTTACTGAGGTATTGTAGACTTCTAAGAGCCTCTAGGGTTCCGACCCATTTCTCAGATTAGAAAATAACTCCCGAACAAGTGAAGACAATACCTCCCGAAAAATGATTAATATCTTAATTACTTTTGTACGCCTTAGGAACATTTACATATTTCCCAAGGTATTTCTATTGTTATCAGATTTCTTCCCACATTGCTTTCAATTAAAAAAAAAAACATCTTCAAACAAAATTTGTTTTCAGTATTTACCGGCGATTCTAAACATAAAAATAATTTTGGCAAATACGAAACAAGAAAACTTAAAAATAATACCATCAGCTTCCACAAATACTCGCTGACCTACATTGGACGAGCGGGCACACACAATTTGTTGCTGTAGCTCGACGATTTTTTTTTTTTTTTGCATACACCCCACTCGCAAATGCCAAGAAATAAAAAAAAATAATCGCAAACACCATTCATTTTGGGGTGTCTAGTGATAATATTATCAGAAAACAAAAATGCTTATCTCCTGTGTAGTGTAGTCGAGACCCCCCAAAAATTAAATGACTTCATTTTTTATGTTGTTGTTATTGTTCTTTATTCCCGAAATTATCAGAAATTTCGCAAGCTAACACATGTGACCACACTGAATTTCGTAGATTTTTGGATTTCTTTGCAAAAAAAAGCTAATGGGGCCGGTCGCCCGCCCGTCAACATACTGCTGAACCGATTTTGCCATAATTATCAAAATACGCAAAACACTTTTTTTGCACAACAAATAAATAACAAAAATCGGACTTTGAACTCCTACAACGAAGGCGACTGTGCGGTGTCTGCTGTGCGGAAGGTTGTTTTTGTATGAGAAAATGCCATTCACAAGTTTTAGTAGACGCGGCATTTTGAGTTCTCTTCCAAATTTGTGTGTTTTTTTATCTCTCTGCCCCCATGGCATAATTTCCAGCTATCACGACGTTTAGCTAGTATGACTACTACTGGCATGTGTGTCAAGATGTTTTTGTGAAGAGTTTTTTTTTTTTTGCAAGTCCGAAGAAACAATAGAAATTGTTTTTGATAATTTGATATCGGAAGAGATTATAAAGAGGTGACAAATGTAGTGGTGTTGGATCTACTACTACGCAGTCTTTAACTTTACGTTCAAGGTCAGGCACAAAATGTACCCAAAATTTAGATAATCTATATCTATTTTGGTGGGTATTATAGAAATTGTATGATTTGGGAATGTTCTACAACAGACTTTCTAGATTTTAGAAAAGATATTCTCGGTTCTGTCTAAAACAAATTTAGGTGAATGGATATGTCTTCATACTGGTCTTTATAAAAAACCAATCGTTCCGAGCCAAACAAAGCAACGAAGACATATAGGAAATTAACAAAGGCGACAAAGTTATGTTCAAAAGAAATCCTTCGTCGTTTTGGTATCTTGCAGAAATCACTGAAAGCTCAAATGTGAACCAAAATCATATTTTGTTAGGAATGAAGAAGGAAGGTTGTATCGTAGAAATGAAGAACATATCAGAGTAAGAAATTAAACTTCAACATCGACCAATAATAACATTGAAAATGAATCAGACAACATACAGCAGTATCCTAATTTTAGAAATGGTATCGAAAATTGTAATAACAGTCTAAATTCCATATTACAAAATAATTTTAAAAGCCCACGCCAATATGGCTTGGCTTTTAAAATTTAATTTAAAAAAATCCACGCCCATATGGCTGGGCTTTTCAAAAATTAATTTAAAAAAATCCACGCCCATATGGCGGGGCTTTTCAAAAATTAATTTTAAAAAATCCACGCCCATATGGCTGGGTTTTTAAAAACTAGTTTAAAAAAATCCACGCTCATGTGGCTGGGTTTTTAAAAACTAATTTTAAAAAATCCACGCCCATGTGGCTTGGTTTTTTATTTGAAAAAATCCCCACCTCTGGCTGCAATTTTAAGAAATCCACGCCCATATGGCTAGGCTTTTAACTACTTACTTAGCTGGCTTGTGTCAGAACTTTCGTTCCATAAGCTGAGCTTAAAAAGTATTTCTAGGCGCGTCGGTCTTTTGCGCAGTTTTTTTTCAGTTTTCGCTTTTATATGCCTTTTGGACTGTGGCATCTTCATCCATTCTCATAACATGACCTAGTCGCTGCAGCTCAATACGTCTAACAATGTCGATGTCCGAGAATAGCTGGTGCAGCTCATGGTTCATTCGACTGCGATATTTACCGTCAACGCAGATCGGCCCATAGATCTTTTTGGAGAATTTTTCTCTCAAACACTCCTCATCTGCTTGCGCAAGAACCCATGCTTCAGATCTATATAATAGCACGGGCAGCGTCTTGTAGAGTGTGAGTTTGGTCCGGCGGGAGGTGGCGTTGGCCGAATTTCAAAACTGATGTCATTAGTTTTGTTTATAGCGGTACCAAGGTATATACAGTAAACCCCGCTTAATTGCCTCAGTTAACATTTCAAGATTTTTGAGTAATTATCCGTGGAAGGTAATTAAGCGAGCACGGTTATTTACCTCGCTAGGGTAATTATTTGTGGACCCCGGTTAAATACCCAGCAATGGTAAATATCGGTGGACACTTATGTTTTGTTTTTTCTTTCTTTTTTGCTTGAGATACTAATTGGAGCTTTAGTTTGATAGACACAGATGTATTTCTGGGAGACATTTCACAAAAACTTTCAAAACAATAGATTTTATGTGCACATGTGTGGCAAGTGCACTAGCAAATGTAAGTCATTTTAAGTGAAGTTGCCATATTTAAAAAATACATTGGGTAATTACATGGGACAGGTTTAAAGGAACGGTTACTTTGGGGTAGGTTATTTAGGGTCAAATAAATGAAATGGGTAATTTAAAGGGGGTAATTAAACGTGCGATTTTATAAGGGATTGTACTGAAAATAACTATGTATTCTGAAATCGGATTAATTAACCGTGGAAGGTAATTAAGCGTGGAAGGTAATTAAGCGTGGAAGGTAATTAAGCGTGGAGGTAATTAAGCGGGGAATACTGTAAAATCTTTGACCACCTCGTATCTGTAGTTCTCAAGTTCCACAGATGGTCCGAGACTACTGGACGTCGTGCACGTTGATACCATCAGCTTGGTCTTCTCGCCGTTTACTGCCAGACCCACTTTGGCAGACTCCTTCCCAATTTGTTCAAAGGTGGCTGTTACCGCTCTCAATGTTCGACCCATTATGTCGATGAGTGTCATTTCTGTTATGAGCTTTCCCAACAGGATGTTAAAAAGGTCACACGATAAATTTTTACCTTGCCTGAATCCTCATTCGGTATTAAAGGGCTCCGAGAGGTCCTTTCCGAATTTAACTGCTGATCTTGTTATCCTGCATAGCCGTATTAATTTTGCAGGAATACCAACCGTAGACATGGCTTTAAACCAGAGCTCCGATTTGCTCGATTTTACTCGCGAGTGAAAAATACTCCCGAGTGGGAGTACGAGTTTTTTAAGGAGTATACTCTTCACTCTTTTATTTTGTTTGGGAGTGCTCGCGAGTACTCCTTATAGAAGAAAAAGAGTGAGTTAAAACGTTCGAAATAGAGTAAGAGTTCACTCTAAGAGTGAAATCGAGTGGACAATTAAATTTGATTTTTTGGTTGTTTGTATGTGCGTAGTAGCAAACTGTTAATGTTGTTGATCTTTTGTGTGATGTGGGGACATAGATCATATACATCATTACACATGTGACGAGATGCAAACCAAACATCACAAAACAAACAAAGAACACAAACAACATCAAACGGAATAACGGTATCAAAAAAAAAAAAATAATAAATACAGTATTTGTCGTTTAATTGCACATCAAAATTTGCACAAATTTTTGTTCAATAAATCGAGGAACCAATTGTCCGAACCCGTTTACTATGAAATGAAATATCGAAAAATACATAATAAAAGAGTACTCGACAAGAGTGGAATCTGCTCGATTTAGAATTTCACACCCACTCGAATACGAGCGAAGCACTTGCGCTCTTATTTGAGTGGAAGAGAAAAATAGAGTATACTCGTTTTACTTTTTCTAGTCGCAGGAGTACTCCCGCTCGAATTCGAGCAAGTTTAACTCTTTACTCGAATTCGAGCGAGCATTTCGGAGCTCTGCTTTAAACACCTCTAAACGGATAGCGCTGTCAAATGCGGCTTTATAGTCGACGAATAGGTGACATGTGCCGATGTGGGTTTCGTGGATCTTTTCCAGGATTTGGCGCAGAGTGTCTGAAGCCGCGTTGGTATGGTCCAATAATGTCGTTAACCATTGGCTTCAGTCATTCACACATCACGCTGGATAGCACTTTATATGCGACGGGGAGGATATTTATACCTCTATAGTTGGCACATATCGTCTTGTCTCCTTTTTTGTCCATGTCCATGTAAAAATTAATTTAAAAAAATCCAAGAAATTTTGAGTTCCAGATATAGGTTAGGGGCCTTTTTTTCAATATGTATACAGGGAATATTTTTGGGTGTAATATGTAACTTTCTATTACCGGCATATTTTTTGGTTCATTTTATCATTTTCTTTAATCTTTAACAAAACTAATGATGATAAAAAATGATAGTCATATAACAAAGGTTGTCACTCCTCTACCCATCACTTGAACTTTGGATCTCCATGTCACACAATTTAATAGATTTCTGATTTGTTTTTCCAAAAACAACAACAAAATATTGATTTATTTGATTGCTTATTTTTTTTTTTTTTTTGAAGTGTTTACCCACATTTATATTTGTTAAATATTTTCTTATTGAAAAAATAGTGTTTATTGTTATCGCAATAGTTTGAAAACAAATTCGAAATACAATTCAATGAAAAAATACGTACAATCATATACAACATGTGTATGGAGAGGAGATCAATTGAATTTGATAAGGGGGCGAAGAAAATAATTACAAAACAATGAAAAAAATGAAAAAAAAACAAATATAACAATAAAAAATAATACATAATAGTTTTGATTTTAGATTCTATATATATAATTTTATAACACTTTATTACCACGAAAATTTTGCTAATAAATAACAAATTATTTATGATACTATTGATTATCATTATAATTGTAGGTTATATGGCAATTTGAAAACAAAAAATGGTGGTCAAATTTCTCCAAACACCACTCACTCACATTGAAATAAATATTGTAATTTGATGGGGTTCCATGACATTGAAAATAATCACCGTAATTTTTTTATTTCAATTTTTTCTTATAATAAAAAATTACGTTAAAATTAATAATAGTAATTTTATAATACCATTTTGAATAAAAAAAAATTTTATTCAAAAAATTATAAATGAAAATTACCTCACATTATTTAGACATTTCAATTTGTGTGTGTGTGTGTGTGTGTGTTTTTATACCCTACACAACTATGTTGTCAGGGTATTATAGCTTTGTGCAGTCCAAGAGTTTGTAACGCCGCAAAATATAGGTTCTAGACCCACCTTCAAGTATACCGATCATCATATCTCGACTAGCTGAGTCGAACTAGACATGTGTGTCCGTCCGTCCGTCTGTCCACTAAAATTTATAAATACGATACAGGCCACAGTTATGGGTTCTGGCCAATGAAGAACCCTATTTTTTATAAAGATCGGTTAATGGAACAAAAACTTTATGTTTGTCTGATTTTCTGGTCGCTCCAGAGGCCGCAATTATGTCTCAAACATCGGGAATTTTTAAATAGAGAAGAGGATTGTGCCAAAGAATAACCATGCCTGTTTTGATAAAGATTGGTCAATATTTAGCGGGTCGAATGGACCCCGACTTTTGTGTGAAAAATTACAAAATTCGTATATATTTGCCCCTGAAAGACATAGACCCGAGATGTTGATAGTATATCCGAGAGAAGTGGTTGAATTAATTTTCTATTTGGTTTTAATTCGAACCTACACTAATTCAAAAATGTCCCTAAAAATTTTTAAGTGAAAATCTCACAAATTTTTGATGATATGGCCGATTTATGGTGCTAGCATCAAGTGACAACAAGAGGGCTTCTCAAACTTAAAATGCATTTTTCTCCAAACAGCGTTTTTGCGAATGGCGGGCACGATAACTCAAAAACTAATGATCCGATCCGATCCCTTAAATATTTACAGTTGCTTACGTATTCAAATAGAGGGCAAAAATGTAGCGCTGATCACTTTGAAATTTGCCATGAGGATCCAATTATGGTCAAGGACAATACCGGTGATGATCAGAAAATAATATTGGGATGAGGTGAACGGAAAACTTAATTTTTTGTGTTTTTTCGAGTCGAACTATAGGCCACAGTTGAAAGCCGAACATCACAACACAACCCATGGTGAAGGGAATCTGGACAAGTAATTAGAAGGGCTGTACTGAATATTAGTAATATTTTTTTACCTCTAGTCAGTCCAGAGGGTGCAAATATCGAGAAATACTGCCCAAGCTCAGAATATAGAACCACACAAAGTTAGATTTTCGTAGAAATTGTGTAGGGTATCATATGGTCGGCCCCGTCCGACTATACTGCTCCACTCACTGATTTTATGATACCTTTTTGAATAAAAAAATATGATTTTATTCAAAAAAATGTAACTTAAAAAATTACCCCACATTATTAAATGTGTGTGTGTGTGTGTGTTTTATTATTCCGACAATGTCAAAAAATACATAATATCTAGATCTAGTTTAGCGGCAGCATACAATAAACACCATACAGACATTATGTTTGACCTACATGTATTAAAACATGTTATGGTTTCTCCTTAATGATATATTTAACCGGTTTCGTTGTTGCATGCATAAACAGAAGATTAAAAAATATTAATAATAAAATAAAAGATTAAAAAAAACAAATATGCTATGGACCTTTTAAAACTATTTTTTTAATCACGTCTTAGCTGGCCCTTAAAAATTTGTTTTTAACAGATTTAATCAAATGTTAGATCTTAAAAAAGAAAAATCTCCGCCCAAAACTGGACTTTAAAAATGTTTTTTTTTTAATTCATTTTAAAAAATCCACGCCCATAACTCGACCTTAAGGGGACCCCCCCCCATTTTCGGGGTCAAAATTTTTGTTGATATAATTCGAATCTACACCGATTTAAGAATGCCTCTACAAAATTTCAAGTGAAAATCTCAAGAACTCTTGAAGATATTGCCGATTTATTGTGTCAGTGAAAATCTTCCTTATTTTTTAATTTGTTTTTTGGTAAAAAATCGGCGATTTTCCAAAAATATTTTTTCAAAGGTCCACCATTTTGTTAATTTTAGATCGAATTCAATAATCCTAGTTCATACGAGAGCCAGACATGTACTCTTTCTAACACCGTTGGAATTTTCGGATTCCGATGTTCCAGTGAGGAGTTATCATGCCCGCCATCAAAAATAAGGACTTTTCTTTAATTACAAAAAACAACAACAAAACAATAACAAACATTTTTTGTAAATTATTTTTCTTCTCTTTTAAATCTTCAGTTATATACGTGCAAAGTTACAAACCTTAACAAACATTTTTATTCATTTACCAGCCCATTGAAAATCTTGAAAAAGTTATAATCGAGAATGGGGGGGGGGGGGGGGGGGGGGGGGGGGGTTCCCTTAAAAAAAATTTAAAAAAATCCTCGCCTGTGACTAGACCTTTAAAAAATAATTTTAAATTGTCCCCGCCTATATGACTGGACTATAAAAAATATTTTTAAAATTCATTTAAAATTTTATTTTAAATTGTACATTTAAAAAAATAGTTTACACCTAGGGATGTACCTTGCCTGGACATTTTAGTTTATGGTTTTCTTTTTCATTTTTTTTTCGTCAGACTTTTTTTACCTTCTTGGAGGGCCAACAACTGAATTCAGCCTTCGAAATTGTTTGCGAATATTTGTGTGTTTTTCCCCATTGGAATTTTCATGTTTTTTTCTCTTCTTCGGCTTGTTTTGTTACTATTTACCGCAAGGCCAGGCTTGTAAACAAACGAAAACCACTGAAATCGAATATCTGGATAAACAAACCCTGAAACGAAAAAGAAAATTAAAAAAAAAAAAAAACAAAACGTAAACAAATGACGTAGTAATGGAGGAGGGCGACGGTGTCACGAATTGATTAATGATTTTTTCAATTTCAATTTTCAATACAAATTATCTAGGGGCCCAAAAAATATTTATTTTTATTTATTTTTTTTTTTTTTTTGGGAGAGGTTTCGAATTTAATCTTACAAATAATTTGTATGTATGTGTGTCATAAGGTATGCAATTACATTTCCCATGACACTTTAATTTGATTGATTAATTTTCTTACGTTAAATAAAAATTTGCTTTTCAACGAGTTCGGTTTTCAATTTTTATATTTTTTGTTTCGTGTTTTTATGTGCATATATGTATAATATAAATATATTTAAAGAAGAAAAAAAAAAAACAAGTGGGTTTAAAAAATCGTTTTTGTTTATATTCCGTCTATATGCAAAAAAAAATGCCAATAAATTATTTTTTCGTGTGATGTTTTTTTTTTTATTTTGCAAAAATCTGTTTTTTTGGACTTTGGATTCAGTCAAAAAATATGCATCTATTTTATCTTTTTTTAAGATGGTGCTATAATATTTGAAACAAAAGAATGAAAATGTTATTGCTAAAATTAGCACCTCTCTATAGAAAAATCTTAAAATTGATTTAAATGTCTCAAAAATTAAATTAATTTATAAATTTTGTTTTCAAAAAATCACTGGACCTTAAAAAAAACAATTTTTAAAAAATCCAAGCATGTGGCAGGACCTTAAAAATTTTATTTAAAAAAATCCACACTTATATGGCTTTACCTTAAAAAAATAATTTTGTTTTTGCAAAATATTGAGGATGAATCTCAGTTTGTTGTTTTTATAAAAACAACAACTATTTATTTGTGGGAAATGTATGGCATTGTTAAAGGAACAAATAATTTCAAAAAATCCACATCTATGGTTGTTCCCATGGCAATAATTATTCACGACTGGACCTATGAAAAGAAAATTAAAAAAAAATCCATCCCTATGGCTGGACCTTTTACATTTAATTTCAAAAAATCCACGCCCATGACTGGTATTTTAATTATTCTTTTAAATCCACAACCATAACTGGACCTTAAAATGTATTTTTAATCCAGCCCCTATGGCTGGACCTTTAGAAATTAATTTCAAAAAATCCACGCCTATGACTGGGCTTTAAATAAATTAAAAAAAAAATCATTACAAAATAATTTTAATATTTTCACGCCTCTGGCAATCCATAAAAGAATATTTTTAAAATACTAAGGCCTCTAATAGTTCTTTAAAAATGTATTTTTTAAACCAGTGAGCGGAGCAGTATAGTCGGACGGGCCGAACATACGATACCCTACACAACTTCCACGAAAATATAACATTCTGTGTTTCCATTTTCTGAGAATGGGCAATATTTCGGTATATTTGCACCCCCTTGACCGACTAGAGGTCAAGAAATATTACTACTATTCAGTAAGTCCCTTCAATAGGGGTCTTCATTGTCCAGAACTCAACCTACATGCAAAATTTCGTGAAGATTGATCCATAACTGTGGCCTGTATCGTGTTTACAAATTATAATGGACAGGCGGGCGGACAGACACACATGTCTAGATCGGTTCAGCTAGACGAGATGTGACGATGGGTATACTTAAAGGTGGGTCTAGGACCAATATTTCGCGGCGTTACAAACTTTTGGTACAGGGTATTATGTCTTGGTGCATATGTTTGTAACAGGCAAAAGGAAACGAAATAGACCCATGGTTCCTTTTGAGAATATCCATAGAATCACTTTTTGAGTCGATTTATGCATGTCCGTCCGTATGTTAAGTTGTAAACACAGTATAGGTTGCATTTATGATCCGATTTGGATGAAATTTGGCATAGATCACTTATTTGGCCCAAGGACGAACCTTATTGATGTTGGGAAAAATCAGTTCAGTTTTAAATATAGCTCCCATATATATTTTCGTCCGATTTATGGCAAATGGGGCACCAAAGTCCCTATATATCTTTCGATTTGCACGAAATTTGGCACATTCTAGGCCTAGAATGATGTGAGTTAAGTTTCCTGAAAATCGGTTCAGATTGTGATAATAGCTCCCATATATTTTCGTCCGATTTAATGTATATGGTCCACTAAAGTCCCTATATGTGTTTCGATTTGCACGAAACTTGGCAACGCGTAATGAATTAGGCCTAGAATGATGTGCGTTAAATTTCATGAAAATCGGGTCAGATTTAGATCTTCTATTTAGATATAGCTTCTATGCATTCAAAAATGTTATGTCCTCCTATATTTTAACTCCTCAATCAAATTCAACTCCCTTCCTACATATCTCTCCAATAAATCAATAAAAATCATGCGGACAGTTTTGTTTTTTTGCACAGACATCTGCAATCAGATATTTGCAATAAAAAATAATAACAAAAAGTGTCCAACATACATTCAAAATCAATTTATTATTTTTTTTCTTTTATCATATCGCCAAAATTAATAATAATTTTTTGTTTTATTAACTGGTGGTCCCATGACTAATAAAAAAAATATAATTCTGCTGTCTGGCCCACATTCAGATTGTAACTGACGCAGTTTTATATATCAATCAGTTAAATACCCCTTTGAGAAACAATAAAATTTGAAAAAAAAACTCAAATCAAATCAATTTTATGTTAATTTTATTAAGGCGTAATAAACAAATAACACATTAACTTTATAATTTCAATTTGGGTTAAAATCGATTACGAAGGTTTATTGTCCTAATGGCGATTAGACTATATGCGATGGTAAAAATAATCGTAATGGGGTGGAGAGGAAAAATATTTTCTTTAAAAAATTATATTAACATAAAACCAGGATCTAAAAGTCCCTTACAAAAAAAAATTTTTAAAGTATCGAATGCTACCTGAATTAAAAAAAAAATTAAATCTAAGCTAAGTCGTTAAAACATTTTTTTTCTAAATATTCAAGCCTGTATTCCTCTTAACAAAAATGCAAATGTCCTTACGGAAAATTTTTCAAATTTAGTCCAATTTTTTATTTTTGTAAATTTTTGAAAAAAATTGTAAAATATTATTTTATTAATTTTTCATTACTTTCCATCTTTACAGATTTCTTCTCTTTTTTCCCGCCATAAATCACCCCGAAAGAAGGCCATAGAATCCATTTGAATTTGTTTGAGTGTGGGTTATTTAAGCCGGCACTATGGCTGAAGCCCATCAAGCCGTTGCCTTTTCATTTGCCATTACCCATGAGGGTTTTGACATCAACTACGATCAAGAGGTTTTAAATCTTATCTGGACCTCAGGCTATAGGTCATGGAAGAAACGTCTAGCAAGAGCCAGGGTAAGTTGGTCATATTCTCCTCGATATTCATAAGAAACCATTCTAATCAATTGCCTCTTCCTTTCAGAATGGCATACGCAATGGTGTCTATCCAGCCCATATACACAGTCTCTGGCTAATCACAGCCATTGCACTGGGTCTGCATTTTGCTGGGTTTCAAACACCCTTCAATATAGTTAATCGCATACTAGTACATTTACCTGCAAACACAATAAATTGGCAAGTGACAGCTTGCTTTTTAGCCTCCCTAGTTATATGGCTGGGTATATGCTTTACAATGCGCTATACACTGAAGCTACTGCTAATGTACAAGGGTTGGATGTATGAATCTCGAGCGCCGGGTAGTAAAGTGTCATTACGTACCAGACTATGGGCCGGTGCCGTTAAGGTATTCTCCAGCTGGAATAAACCGGGTCTATACAGTTTTCAAGGTTCATTGCCAAGGTTGACACTGCCATCGGTAAAGGACACCATGCAGCGTTACTTGCGCTCAGTACGCCCACTTTTAGATGATGAACAGTATCAACGCATGGAACGTTTGGCTAATGAATTTGAAAATACCATTGGCAAGAAGTTGCAGTGGTATTTGATTTTGAAAAGTTGGTGGTCCACCAATTACGTGTCGGATTGGTGGGAGGAATATGTTTATCTACGCGGTCGCAGTCCCCTGATGATTAACAGTAATTTCTATGGTACCGATGCCATATTCATGGATTTGACCCATAATCAAGCTGCCCGCGCTGCCAACATTGTATATTTGTTGTTGAACTTTAGACGTTTGATTGAGAGACAAGAATTGCAACCGGTAAGAGAATTTTTGAAATCGTATTTAATTTTGCTTGTCTAATTTGATAATTTCTTCTACATCAGATCATGGTTCAAGGCATTGTCCCCCTGTGCTCCTGGCAATATGAAAGAACCTTTAATACTGTTCGCGTCCCTGGTTTGGAAACCGATCGCATTGTCCATTACAAAGACTCCAATCACATTGTGGTGCTACACAAAGGCTGCTATTACAAGGTGTTGATTTACTACAAGGGACGTCTGCTGAGACCCTGTGAAATTCAAATGTAAGTCGAAAACTCAAAACCCACAAATAAATTCAAACAAATTATACCACTTTGTGACTATTTAAACTGAAAATGTATTTCTTCATTATATTTCTAGACAAATGGAAGAAATCCTAAACAGCAAAGCCACCCCATTGCCAGGTGAAGAACATTTGGCAGCACTGACCGCCTGGAATCGTTCCAAATGGGCTGAAGCTCGTAATACCTATTTTTCACGTGGCGTCAATCGTGTCTCCCTGAATACTGTCGAATCGGCTGCATTTGTTGTATCCTTAGATGAAGTGCCATTTGAATTTGATTTAAATCGTCCAGAACTGTTGGATAACTTTGGTAAAACCCTGCTACATGGTAATGGATATAATCGTTGGTTCGACAAAAGTTTCACAGTGTGTGTGGGCACTAATGGCCGTGTTGGTTTCAATGCTGAACATACGTGGTAAGTTCGAGAAGGAGATTTTTTGTAATGTTTCCTTAAAAATTTCAGGAAGGATTCTGTGTTAAAAAAAAGAGAAATATAGAAAATTCCTGCAGTAATTAATGTAGACCTGGACTACGACATAAGGCCAAGTGGTGTTCCATTGTCAGAAAAAGAATAGTAAATGTTTGTAGAAAGCCTAAATGTGGACAATAGAATAGCTCAAGGATTTCTGTAGACTTTAGAAGACCTCAAGGTATTGTATTGTATTCAGAAGTCCTTAGACTTTAGGTCTTATATAGTCTTTGGAAGACCTCTAGATCTTCTATGCTCTTTAGAGGACTTCTAGATATCACATTGATGTTAGCAGACCTCTAGGTCTTCTTTAGACTTTAGAAGACCTCTAGGTCTAAAGGTCTGTAGACTTTAGACGACCTCAAGGTATTTTATTGTATTCAGAAGTCCTTAGACTTTAGGTCTTATATAGACTTTGGAGGACTTCAAGGTATTCTATAGTCTTTAGAGGACTTCTAGATATCCCATAGACGTTAGCAGACCTCTAGGTCTTCTTTAGTCTTTAGAAGACCTCTAGGAATTTTACATACTTAAGAATATCTTTAGGTCTCCTAAAGACTTTAGAGTAACTCTAGGTCTTCTATAGTCTTTTGGGCGACCTCTTGGTCTTCTATTGACTTAAGAATATGAATCATCATCTCTAGGTCTCCTATAGACTTTAGAGGAACTCTAGGTCTTCTATAGTCTTTTGGGCGACCTCTTGGTCTTCTATAGACTTAAGAATATCTCTAGGTCTCCTAAAGACTTTAGAGGAACTCTAGGTTTTCTATAGTCTTTAGGGGGACCTCTAGGTCTTCTATAGACTTAAGAATATCTATCATCCTCTCTAGGTCTCCTATAGACTTAAGAATATCTCTAGGTCTCCTATAGACTTTAGAGGAACTCTAGGTTTTCTATAGTCTTTGGGCGATCTCTAGGTCTTCTATATTCCATTTAATGTCTAAATTCTTCTATTGTCTATAGGGGACCTAGGGGTCATCTATTGTCTATAGGGGACCTAGGGGTCTTCTATTGTCTATAGACGGCCTAGATGTGTTTTATTGTCTACAGAAGGCCTAGGTGTATTATATTTTCTATAGAAGACCTAGGGGTCTTCTATTGTTTCTAGAGGACCTAGGTATCCTCTATTGTCTATAGAGGGGACCTAGGGGTCTTCTATTGTCTATAGGGGACCTAGGGGTCATCTATTGTATATAGAGGTCCTTGGGTCTTCTATTGTCTATAGAATACATACTCTAGGTCTTTATAGAATATCTAGTGAGCTTTTATTTTATATAGAAACCCTTATTTGTGTGTAGATGGCCTTTATTTTGTATGGAAGTTTTCGATTCGATAGGGAAACAAATGCTGTTCTTTTATTTTTCATACCCATTAATTTTTCCCCCTTATATTAGCAATAATAATAAACCTAATTCTTTGTTTTGAAATAAAAAAGGGCCGATGCCGCTGTTGCTGCTCACATGTGGGAAAATATGATGATCGACGATCTTGTGCTCGATGGGTAAAGAATATTTTTTCCAAGAAACTTTTTTTTTCGATGTAAAAGTGGTGTTGGCCCCATATTCTGCGTTGTCAATATGCCCACATAAATATTTTTTTTCAAAATTTTGTTTTTTCATGCGCATTTTGGTTATGGTCATTTTTCACATTTTTTCTATTTTTTTTTTTTCTCTTTTTGGTTAAGGATTTTTTTATTTATTTCTTACAGGTTCGCCAAATAAATATTTATGTATATAATTATTTATTTATATATTTTTTCATTATTTTATTCATATTTTTGTTTATAAATATTTATTTTTTGCACCCTGTTGTTTTTAGGGCTGATGCACCGGTTATGGGTCATACATGGGAATATATATTTGGTGATGATATTTATGGGTAAAAAACAATTGAAAATATTGCTCAAAGCTGCTTGAAATATAACAATTCCTAATCATCTATGTTTCTAACAATAATAATAAGATTTTTATTTATTTTTAACATACTAACATTTGTTTTACAAATTTATTCCAACATTGGAAGCACCGTTATTTTTTGTAGACCTTCATCATCCAACTACTAATCCAAATCACCTTGAGTTCTAACTGTTGTCTAACATAACCATAAGGATCCGACAGGCAATTTTGTTTTTCAAAACTAGTTTTATTTATAAATTTAAACTAGAACATGGGCGAATATTATATCCGTCCATCGACACACCCAAATGTTGTCGATACACAGCACAGTATCTAATAAAATAAATATATAACGAACCATATCTTAAGTAGTTCAACAATCTGTCATATGTGCTTGGAAAAAAATGCAATAAAAATCTTGCATAAAACTTAGCTGAATAGGGTTAAAATCGTGTGGAATGCGTTTCCTCATGCCCGTACTATCGATTTTTGTGGAAAAATTGCATAATTTCCTTAGCTGAATAACATAAAATTTTGCGGAATTGTAGAAAAGATGCAGCAAATTTCTATAAAGTTGTGGAAATAATAAAATAAACATATAAAGAACCATTTCTTCAGACTGTCATATATTTTTAACAGTAATTTAAAATTAAAACCTTGCTGAATTGCATAAAACGTAGCTGAATAGGACTGAAACTATGCGGAATGGGTTTATTTATGTCTAGAATATAGATTTTAGTGCAAAAATTGCATAATTTCCTTTGTGGAATTACATAAAATTTTGCTGAATTAAAAAAAATTAATGAAATGAATAAAATTTGAAATTTTTTGTAAAATGAATACAATTCTAACCTTATCATGTGGAGTTTGTTTCACTAAAATAATTTTATTAAATTGTGTGACATAAATTCCTTGCAGAATTGCATAAAACTTAGCTGAATTAGGGTTAAAATCATATCGAATGGTTTTATTCTTGTCTGTTGAATAGATTTTAGTGCAAAAATTGCATAATTTCCTTTGTGGAATTACATAAAATTTTGCTGAATTGTAGAAAATTTGCAGAAAAATTCTCGAAAGTTGTGGAAATTATAGAATAAATTTATAACGAACCAATTCTTATTCATTTCATCACTTTGTCATATATTCTTAGCAATAATTTAAAATTAAAACCTTGCTGAATTGCATAAAACTTAGCTGAATGGGACTAAGAACATACAGAATAGGTTTATTCTTGTCTGCAGTATAGATTTTAGTAAAAAATTCATTTACTGAATTACATAAAATTTTGCTGAATTGAAAAAAATTAATGAAATGAATAAAATTTGATTTTTTTTGTAAAATGAATACAATTCTAGCCTTATCATGTGTATTATGTTTCACTAAAATAATTTTATTAAATTTTTTGCCATAAGTTCCTTGTTGAATTGCATAAAACTTAGCTGAATAGGGTTAAAATCATATGGAATGGTTTTATTCTTGTCTGTTAAATAGATTTTAGCTCAAAAATTGCATAATTTCCTTTGCTGAATTACATTAAATTTTGCTGAATTGTAGAAATGTTCCACACGAATACATGTTTAAGCCCAAATATACTTCAATTTGCTCCCCGCTCTAGTGTAGGCTATCTTATAAATTTTGACACAATTTTGAGTTTCATCTTCCTACAGGTATTACTTAAAAAAAACAGAAATAAAGCTTTTCTGGTAATGGTCTAATAATACTAACATCCATATGTATGTATGTGTGTGAATGTCTGTAGATATGTAGTTGCATTTAAAAACCAAATCATAATTATTTTAATACGGTGCTGATTTTACCTTTTCTTCTATAAAAATAAACTAATTTCCAATTTTATTTTTCCAAAATTTAGATATGATGAAAATGGCAATACCAAAGGTACCCCGGAATTCCAACCACCCTCACCCACGCGTCTCAATTGGCAATTGGAACCATGTTTGCCACAAATTGAAGAAGCCACCTTAGATGCTAATAAATTGATTAATGTAAGTGTGAAATTTCAAAATGTCTGTCTGCATAAGAAATTTTTCGAAAAAATGTCCCTCCTACCAAATATAGGATGTTGATCTCAGAATTTTGGTACACAATCAATATGGCAAGGGTTTCATGAAGAAATGCCGTCTATCACCCGATGCCTTTATACAAATGGCGCTGCAATTGGCCTATTATCGTGATGCTGGTCGTTTCTCGTTGACCTATGAGGCCTCAATGACACGTCTTTTCCGTGAGGGTCGTACCGAAACGGTAAGGCCATGTACCATTGAATCGGCTGCCTGGGTTAAGGCAATGGAGAATAAAGATAGCACGGTGAGTTTTTTTTATTTAAAACCTACAATTTTCTAATTGATTTCCTCCCTTTTTACAGTTGGATGAACGCATTTTATTGCTGAAAAAGGCCTGTGAACGCCATCAGTTGGGCTATCAAGATGCCATGTGTGGTCGTGGCATTGATCGCCATCTCTTCTGTCTGTATGTTGTCTCCAAATACTTGGAAGTTGATTCGCCATTCCTCAACGAGGTGTTGAGCGAACCATGGCGCCTATCTACTAGTCAAACTCCTCACGGTCAAACACCAAAAATGGATTTGAAAAAACATCCGAACTGTATCAGTTCGGGTGGTGGTTTTGGTCCCGTCGCCGATGATGGTTATGGTGTGTCGTACATTATTGCCGGTGAAGATTTGATATTCTTCCATATTTCGGCGAAAAATTCGTGTGCAACAACGGTAAGTAGTTATGGAGTGTATATTGAATTTTCAGTTCCGCTGGCAGTACTTTGAAATATTCATCGTAAGAATCACGATATACATTTCTTGCTCGGCTTTCGAAATTTGTTTAAAAACTAATTTGAAATTAAAAATTAAGAAATTAGGAAAACTTTTTTTAAACAAATTTAAAAAAAAATTAAATTATTTTTCAAAAATAATTAAATTTTTTCCAAAAAAATTTGAAATTTTGTTTAAAAATTTTTGAAATTTTGTCTAAAAATTTTGGAAATATTTTCTAAAAAATTCGGAAATATTTTCTAAAAAATTTGGATTTTTTTTCTAAAAAATTTGAAAATTTTTTCTAAAAATTTTGGAAATATTTTCTAAAAAAATTGGAAATATTCTCTAAAAATTTTGGAAATATTTTCTAAAAAATTTGGAATTATTTTCTAAAAAATTTGGAATTATTTTCTAAAAAATTTGGAAATATTTTCTAAAAAATTTAGAAATATTTTCTGAAAAATTTGGAAATATTTTCTAAAAAAATTTGGATTTCTTTTCCAAAAATAATTTCGATTTTTTTAAGACATAGCCCCCTTATAAAGGTGTTGTTCCGGTTTTGAGAAATTTAAAGTTTTTGCATTCTAAAACTGTTAATCAATACATTAATCTAAAAAAATTGAAAAAAAAATAATTTAAAAATTCAAATTAAAAATTTCAATAAAGAAACAAACAATTTTTTATAAGAAAACTTTTCTTAGAACAAATTAAAAAAAATTAAATTTTTTTACAAAATCATATTTTTATATCAAATAAATTTTTTGTTTCGAAAAATTTTGTAACCAAATTATTTTCCTTCTGCCATTCCAGGATGTACATCGTTTTGCTAATAACATTTGCAAAGCCTTGGCCGATATTCGTGCTATGTTCGAGGAACACATGAAAAATAATCCACCACCACCAAAGAAGGCGGCCGCCATTGCCAATGGTAAATGATGATGATGCAGATTATCATCATCAGAATGGCATGAAAGACATCGATCGTGATCATCATCAACCGAAAAACATTGCTGATGATGGATGTGATCATCATCATCAACGGCCAAGATGTATAATCCCTGGCTGAGAAAACAAAAAAAAAAACTCGCGTCCTCTATTATACAAAAGTGAAATTAATTTGTTGGAGCATTTGTTTTTATTTTCATATAAAATTTATATATTAGATTTTTTTAGCAATATTAGGTTAAATAATATTATTACTATTAAAATCTTTATGATTTTTTCATTTAATATAGACTATTATGAAAGATCATGTTTTTTTAGTTAAGTTTTGAAAAAACAAAATATCATGGCATTAAACATTTTTCCATCCATTTTGTTAGTTGTTAGTGAAAGTGTTCTATATTTATCATTATTCGAAAAAAAATTGTTTATTTTTGTTTTTATTTTATTGTTTTTCCTTAAGAAATTATGCTATCAATGCAATTATTAGTATATATGTATTTGGTTTCGTATCCCCCCCTTATTCACACAATTTTTTCCTTGTTTTACTCATCATTTCTATTCTTTTTTATAAATTAAGAAAAAAATAACAATTTGTTAAGATGAAACGAAAACGTTGTATAAACAAATTTTTAAATAAAACAAAAACAACAACTCATTATTTTAAATATAAAAAACACATTTTTTATTTTAATTCTCTTCCCTTCATCCAGCTATGGGATTTGCATGTATTGTCACACTATTGATCTTCTTTTCGGCATGCGGCCTATAGGTTTTTGGATTTACCGGTAACTTCTCCAATTCATCTAAGGCATCAAAACCATCAATAACACGACCGAATAGCGTATATTTCAAATCGAGATTTGGTTGGGCAGCATAGGTTATAAAAAATTGACTAGCATTGGAATTGGGTCCATTGTTGGCCATTGAAAGCATGCCACGATCCGAATGCTGTAATTTAAAAATAGAGCAAATATTATGCATTTGTCTTATTGAAAGTGTATTGTACAGAGACACTTACCTTCAAATGATCTTTGAACTCATCTTCAAATTTATGACCCCATATTGATTTACCATTTTTACCGGTATTTGTCGGGTCACCACTCTGCACAATGAATCCCTTAATATTACGAATAAATGCACAACCATTATAATAATCACTGGCACACAAAGCCAAAAAGTTTTCACATGCCTTGGGACAATCTTCACAGAATAGTTCCAGTTTTATATCTCCAACATCTGTGTGCAATGTTACGGACTGTACGGAGGAAGAACGACGATTTTATCAAAAAAAAAATATTCATAGGCTAGAACTCGGATTGTGAAATTTCAAGGTGCACCAAAAAACCCCTAAAATGTCGATATGGGGGCGGAACTTTTATATGGGGCCTATGTCCAAACATAGACCTATATCAAAATAATCCTGCAAACAAATGTTAACCATTCATGAAACCGGAATGGCAAACATCAATGTTTCAAAGTTCTTCAAGATACTGAAAATGGTGTGGGACTTTCATATTGCCAAATTATGATCTCGGAACAACTCTAGTTTAGTAAAAACGATCAAATTTTTCTGAATTTTTTTCCAGAGGTAGGTATTTTTACCCTAATTATGGGGATATCTTTTTTTCTTGGGGGACGTACCCGGTTACCCGGTTATTTGACCCGGAAGTTCGGGTACGGGTACCCGGTTATATCCGGTTCTACGGATCCGGTTAATATAATATGGGTATCATTTTAAAGGTTATAAAAATACCTTTCCATTGAGTGGTAATATGATGGGGTTATCTCAAACCATTTTGGGGATATAGTCAAAAAACTTGGTTTTGGTCCCCGATTTTTTTGAAAAACTCCCTAAAAGTCGAACTTGGGTCCATTATAGTCCCTCTCCAAACAGGACCCAAATGATAGACCACAATTTGCCCTTTCCAAAATGGTGCGATATGTGGCTGTATCTGTTGTGGATCAAAAGATATGGGCCTTAGAACCCTATAAAAACAAGGAATATCTTTCTACATGACAGAATCTCCTTTTAAATAGCATGGTGTTTTTTGGGTGACCGGCCTTCGGCCGGGGATTTAAGACTTTCTCCTATGGACAGATACCAACACCGGCTACGCGAAAGAAATTCCTTCTAAATAGAATGTTTTTAGGGTAGCTGGCCTTCGGCCGAAAATTTAAGACTTTCTCCTATGGACAGATGCCAACACCGGCTACGCGACAGAATCTCTTGTTAAATAGAATATTTTTTTTGGGTGACCGGCCTTCGGCCGGGGATTTAAGACTTTCTCCTATGGACAGATGCCAACACCGGCTAACGCGGCAGTAACTCCTTCTAAATAGAATATTTTTTTGTGTAGCCGGCCTTCGGCCGGGTATTTAAGACTTTCTCCTATGGACAGATACCAACACCGGCTACGCGACAGAATCTCTTGTTAAATGGAATACTTTTTTGGGTGACCGGCCTTCGGCCGGGGATTTAAGACTTTCACCTATGGACAGATGCCAACACCGGCTAACGCGGCAGAAAATCCTTCTAAATAGAATATTTTTTGTGTAGCCGGCCTTCGGTCGGGGATTTAAGACTTTCTCCTATGGACAGATACCAACACCGGCTACGCGACAGAATCTCTTGTTAAATGGAATATTTTTTGGGTCAGTTTTTTGACTATATCTCCAAAATGGTTTGAGATAACCCCATCATATTACCACTCAATGGAAAGGCATTTTTATAACCTTTAAAATGATACCCATATTATATTAACCGGATCCGTAGAACCGGATATAACCGGGTACCCGTACCCGAACTTCCGGGTCAAATAACCGGGTACGTCCCCCAAGAAAAAAAGATATCCCCATAATTAGGGTAAAAATACCTACCTCTGGAAAATTTTTCAGAAAAATCTGATCGTTTTTACTAAACTACAGTTAAGCCATGATCTCTAACGTAATTTCGACAGACGGGCACAAACATGACTTTGTCGAAAGGGGAATTTTATTTCGATTAATATGGAGGCCCCAGATGAATATATTCAACTCTTCCAAAATATATTTTTCATAATTTCACTTAAGTCATTTCTGCAGGCAACGGCTTTGGAGCCCTACCCGTAAACACCACGGCTTTCTTTTTGACACCTGCATTTCTTTTAATTAGCCATAAACTATTTAAATTCTGGAAATACTTACCATTTTTTATTTTTTTTTCTCTTTTTCTTTTGTTGTTGATTATTTATTGATAAAATAAACTGTGCGACAAAATATAAAACTTTCGACTTCTGAGCAATTTAATAACAAATTTCTTCTTCTTTGCTGATATGCATTCACTATAAATTGGTAGCATATAGAGGGTGTTGCCAAACACATGTTTCCCTTGCCGCCACAAATGACTTGACGTATAACGACACCATCTGTGTATTTATGTGTGAGACTTATTGTGAATTAACACTATGGGGGTTCACATATGAAAATCGTTAAAAATCTAGCTATGAAGAACAAGCCACGAAAAATATTTAAAAAAAAAGAAAAAATACACTACTTTGATGAAACCTTTAAAAATATTGAAAAAATCCCACGCCTTTTATTTAACAAAACCAAGGAATTTAAAAATAAATACATTCCTTTCGAAAAATCCTTGGAAATTTTTTATTAAAAATTTTTAAAAAATCTAACACAAAAAAGGCAAAATAATTTTTTGAAGAATACGAATAAGGAAGAGAAGAATAACATATTTGAAAAAAAAGTTCCACCCCCACTTACGTGACTCCTCAATTTCAAATAAACAACACATTTTTTTGGGTGAGTAAATATTTCCTTCTTTGTATTTCAATTATATGGAGAGCAAGAGTGGTTTCTATTTCAAATAATGTTTGTGTGTAATATATTTCCATATAAAATTAAAGTGTTTTGAATTAAAACAAAATAATAATTGCTGTTGTTTTACAAAGAAATGGAAATTTATTAAAGAAAGAAACAAAATAATATAAATTGAAAAATAATAAAAGTGAAAATTAAAAAAAGCAAATTTTGTTCTGAATGAAAATTACAGTACAAGTAAATCAAAAAATTGAATTATTATATATGTATTGTATGTTGTTATCTTAAATGATATATATGCTATATGTGACAAAGAAAAAAACACATTTTTCAATAGACTTACAAAATATAGACATATATAAGATGGAAAAGAATAATAATAGAAGACAATATAATTGATTAAAACCACACATAAAAATTCATTAGAACAAAAATAAAGAAAGAAAAAAACAAATTATAATAATAAAGAAAAAAAATCTGAATATTAAAATAAAAAATATTAAAAAAATAATAATAAAATTTGGAATAGTTTTGTTGTATATTGTTGTGAATAATAAGCAAAAAAAATATTTTTTAGAAAGCAAATTTGTTTTGTTGATATATGTGTGTTTATAATGTTGCAAATATATAAGAAATACTAAAACTAATACATTTTTTTTTTTTGGGATTTTTTATTTGATTTTTAATTTTTTTTGGTGCAGTTTTCTTTGCATTTTTTTAGTTTAATTTTTTATTTTACCAATTTTTTTATTTGTGTGGTGGTGATATATTGAATTTTTGTTTACGACATAATTAGCTTTGCTCTTAACATTGATTACGAAATTTCTCCCCAATCCAGAACAAGATAGCTGGAAAAATCTGATGGCAAAACCCATCCCCGGATGATGGATGGTGGAATTTAAAGAAAAATATGCAATTTGTTGAGTCCTACTAGCGGCCGGTAATATGTGTATATACTGGCCTTGTTGTTGTTGTTATACTAAATTATATTAATTTCAAAAGTTTTGCATATTTCCTTTATTTTGGGGGGCGGTGTTTTGCCATGTTTTTAGCATTTTGCATGCTTACTCCTCAATACGATAGATAAGGAAGAAATTCTCGACATCTTTAATGGCGGCTGGTGGCGCCTCGGGAGCTTTTCTGGACAACGGTTCAAATCCCATTAGCAAAAAGCTTTCCAAGATACGGGCACGATCAGCACGATCCTTACGTACGCACATAACAACAGCATCCACCTCCAATTTATCTTCGGCAAATTCCAAAAGTGACAAAAAGGTTTGTTGCGATGCCTCCGGTGCCAGCTTGTCTGGCATGGCCACGTACAAGATGTCATTGTCGGGATTTAGAACGCATTCCCATTTGGTGAATTTCGTCTCGGTGACGTGCAATTTGATCGAGATGCGTGTTGGATGATCTTGATTTAAGATCTGCTTGACTATCTCTTGGCAATCGTCATCCGAATAGATGGATTGTACATCCGAGTCCGAGCAATCCGATGATGCCGATGAAGTGCTAACGCTTCGAGAGCCACCACTGCTGTTGCTGCCATTATTGCTTCTGTCAAATACACTGCTGCCACCAGATGAATCGACAGAAGATTTTCGAGTGTAACCTGGGGGAGTTATAAGAAGATAATTTAGTATTTCTTAAAATATAGCTCATAAATGTGTGCAGGCAGCAATACGAACCTGTTAAGAGAGACGCCCTATCGTGATCTGTTCTGTGGTGGGTAGGGACATCAGGACCACCACAGAGGCCCTACGCCGAGAGAGATACAGTAGGACTCAGTCGACATGTTCGTAGCGCAAGAAGAGGTGGAAATCGTACGCAATTTACTCTCAGCGCAATTAGCGCCAAGAACAGATTCCGTAAACTCTCTTCTACTACTACTACTACTTAATGGGTCGCTGAAAATAATTAAAAAATAGAAAAATATGAGAATTGTGTATTGGGATTGAAAAATGAAATCAATTTGTTAAAGAAAAATCCATTTTGCAGTGTGCATTTATAGATCATAGTTATTTTGTTTAGTGTTGTGGCCAATTTCAATTTTTATTAAACTATTTTGTTAAAAATTATTATAAAACTAAAGCAGTCTTTTAGAGGGGATTTTCTTTTCAAAAATTTGTATAAGAAAATATTTTTTTATATTTGATATATATTTGATATTAAAGTAATTAAAAATAATATTTTTTCTTCCAGTGTTTTAGCCGAAGTTTAAATTTGGGGTTATAATTCAAAACAACTATTTTGATAAAAATTATAAACAAGAAACAAACAGTTTATTAGAGATATTTGTTCATATGAGAAAAACAAAGTTTTTATTTAAATACTTGAAAAATTATATAAAATAACAAAAATATCCTAAATTACTGTAAAACAATAAAGCAAACAAGTGTTGCCAACCAATGCATACACACAGCATTCATTCACAATAGAGCACACCCAAGAAAGAAAAATACAACACTGTCTGTGCTTGACATGTGAAATGGCACTCGCTCACGCACACACACTCTCCGCAAATTCAGCAATAGAAGAAAAACATGGCGCTGTATTAACTGTCAAATACCCACTCACACAGAAAAAAAGCCGTACAACACTGGGCACTTTAATCGTTTTCTTCTTCAACAAACGACCCGAAAGCAAAATATTTTGCAAATTAGTGCTAAAATCTAATAAATATTTTAATACAATTTAATAAAATTGTATAAAAAAACACAGCCATGTCGATTGGTGTACCCATAAAAGTTCTGCATGAAGCAGAAGGTCATATTATAACATGTGAAACAATAACTGGTGAAGTATACCGTGGAAAACTTATCGAGGCAGAAGATAACATGAATTGTCAAATGACACAAATTACGGTAACATACCGAGATGGCCGGACGGCACATTTGGAAAATGTCTATATACGCGGATCGAAAATACGTTTTCTTATACTGCCGGATATGTTGAAAAATGCACCCATGTTTAAGAAACAGACGGGGAAGGGGCTGGGTGGAACGGCGGGTCGAGGGAAAGCGGCCATACTTCGGGCACAGGGTAAGTGGACACAAACCTATTAAATGTTGTCCGCACCTACTAAGAAAGTTTTTTATTTGTTTTCTAGCACGAGGCCGTGGACGAGGTGGTCCTCCCGGTGGTGGCAGAGGCGGACCGCCAGGTGCCCCGGGCGGTGGTCGTGGTGCTTGGCAAGGTGGTCCAACTGGTGGTCGTGGCCGCGGTGGATTGTAAATTGAATTGCAAAACAACCGACGCGTTTTTTTAATTTGAATTATTTGAATATAAAAATTAATTTTAATTGCTCCCCTCTTAGTTATTTAAGTCAAACTTGAATTTAGAGTTATGTGTGAAGTTAACCAACACAGCCATCCCAACAAAAAAACAATGAATTCTTTTTCAACACCAGTCAACATTCAGGAATCTTGCTACAAAAAAATTAACTATACACAAACAACATTAAGCTAAAGAATAGTAAGTTTTCGAAACCATTATATTAAGAACCCTAGGGTTTTCAATAAATTTGAAAAAATGAAAAAATAATTTAGTTCTTATCATTTTAAGGGAAGAGCGAAAAAATATCCAGTCTCATAAATAAAACAGAGGGAATTTGATTAAAAGAAAAAAATCCCTGAAAGTTTTGAAACTTCAAAAGCTATGGTGGTCACAATGAGAATTGATGACATAGATGTAAACTGAAAAAGAAAAAAATCCTCTGAAAGTTTTGAAGAATTATTTTAAAGCTAGACGAACACAATAGTGTATTTATAAACCATTGGTTGAAACCACCCATTTCAGCATTTCAATGGCATCAAATGTATTTTCTCGTCTAGCGCTTCATATTTAGAATTATACCCTAATTTTGTGCGTCCCCGAAATATGCTGACCTTAGAAATGTTGTATATTAAAAAATTGGGTAAACCCCGTTTATGTTTTATAGTCCTCGGAGCTCCACGAAAACGGTTCTGTAATATTTTGATGAACAATTTTGTACAAAATCCTGCAGGCCTCAGGACTTATGAAGTTTTTTATACAATTTTTTCTTTTGTACGACTCAAAAACCTTTGGAAATTTTAGTAGACCATGGAGCAAAAAAGTCATAAAGCTTGTACTAAACCTCAGTGATTCTCACAATACATTTTCTATATACGCCTAAGATGCCAGTGAAAATCATTTAAAACTATTTTAACAATTACAAATATTTTTTTGTATACCTTAGAGAAAATATACATTCTTTCGAGGCCACACTTTTTTGTTGTAGTTTAAAAGATCCACGATTTTTTTATAAATTTCTTAATGACATATCTTAGAGGCCACGAACATATTTTTGCAGATTCCATAACCTTTAAAAAATAATATATTTTTTTGTCAAATTAAAAAAAAACTTGTATCTTACCAAAAAGAAATGGAAGGCCCATTGGACAACACGATTGTCCCCTAAACAATCTATAGGGAATATTATTTGCGTCCTGTAAATCAAAATAATTTTCGCCAGACAACAAAAAGAAAAACCCCAAAACCAATCAATCATAACACAAAATAAAAAAATACAATTAAGTGTTAGATTGTTGTTCGACGAATACGATATAAAGAGAGCAATTCCATGACAGTAATAAAGAAACTAGACTGTCGACAGATAGCTCTCTTCATATTTGTAATTCGTGATCTAGTTTTTGAAAACAAAACAAAAACAGCAGATCGAAAAGGAAAAATGTTTGTTAATGGAGAAAAAATTCTCTCCGGTATTTTTAGACGGACAAAATATTTTATAGAGACAAAGGACATTTGAACAATATTTAGTATGTAGAAAAAGGAGAGGGGTTAGTAAAATTGTTTACAAAAAAGTGGATAGAGATGAAGAAGAAGGGAAACATTTATTGAGGCTTATCGAATATCATACAAAGAGAGCAATTCCATGACAGTATTATATTTGTTTAACTGGACTGTCGACGGACAGCTCTCTTTATTTATATATTCGCTTTGCAAATTGACAATTTAATTAAAATTTCATTAAGTCATTGCCATTAAGCTGTAAACAAAACTGAAAAACAAATTTAGTATTTTTATGGTAAATAAAAAAAAAATTGATATTAAAATAAATTCCCAAAATGACGTTGCATTTGTTTATCTCATCACTCAAAACCAAAGAGTATATAATTTCTCTGTCTGAGAATTTGTGATTAATTTGTTATTTTTTTTGCAAAGAAACATTAGCATTTTTCTCAAGATGTACATACACACAAATTTATATATACACCACCTATGTCGTATATAATAAAATGTTAAAAAGAAATGAAAACAAATCAACAACAAGAAAAAAATTGCGCACTTGGCACACATTTTTTGTTGATGGTATTATCGTCATGTATATAATATTATTTTTTATAAAGAATGCACGTATAATTATAATTTGTTGTTGTGATACACAAAAAAATATTTCAGATTTTTTTTTATAATTTTTTTATCTATGAAAAATTAACACGTTTCAAAAATAGCTTTTTTAACCCTGACTGCATATTTTTTGGGTGAATTATAATTAAAGAATTTTTTTAATATTACAATTTATTTTTATTAAAATGTACTATCTTGAATTTAAGACAGAATTTCATCATAAATTTTATAGATTGTCTCTGGCATCCAATAAACAAACTCAAACACATGACGCAAATAAAGATAATTTTCTTAATTACTTTTGATAAAGAGGTAAAGTGTGTTTTCATTGTTCGGCTTCGTCAAGGCCAATTATGACAATCTTAAAAAAATAACAACAAAATTTGAAATCAATTTTTATATTCCAAAATCACATGTAAATTAAAAAAAATTGATGCAATGTAGTTTCATATTGCGTCCATATAAATGTATTTTCAAAATATCCCACTGTAAGGTCCGAATGAACAACATTTTTTGGAAATTTAATTTAATATTTTTGTAAAACTGAAAGGACAGGGCCTCAGGGACCTTTAGAAATGTAATGAAATATTTTTTGAAAGGACAATAAACATTTTTTACAAAATATGCAGGCCTCTGTAGCCTATGGTAATTTTTTTATATTTTTTGTAGTCCCAGGAGTCTATGGTATATTTTTTATTTTGATTCCCATCGTAGGCTCCTTTATGTAAGGCAAGACTGAAAGGACCAAGAATAATTTTCAATAAAATTTTTCAGGCTTTAAGGACACTTTGGAACTTTTTTTTTATAAATGTTTTTGTAGTCCCGCAGAATTAAAAGGACCACAAACAATGTTCTACAAAATGTTTGGGCCTCAGGAGGCCATTGGAAATTTAAACTCCTTGTACATTAGAACTTTTTGTCGGGGTTAACCTACTTTATGAGGATTTATTTGACATATATGCAA
The DNA here is from genome assembly GCF_032173495.1 of Musca vetustissima. Taxonomy (NCBI): domain Eukaryota; kingdom Metazoa; phylum Arthropoda; class Insecta; order Diptera; family Muscidae; genus Musca; species Musca vetustissima. The sequence continues at coordinate 239,674 of NW_026879744.1, read as the reverse complement.
AGGAAATGACAATTGAAACCCACTGGGTTAACGAAATCCGATTAGATGTAAACGTACTGTTAATTTAATTTTTAAAGCATCGAAGGTTTTTTTTATTTTCTCTATAATATTTTATATAAGACTGAAAGGACGAAGAAGAAATGTTTATATATTTTTTGTAGTCCCTTGGTGGGGCACGAAACCATTTCTATAATATTTGGTAGAATTGGAAAGGACGAACAATTTTCTAAAAAATATGAAGGGCTTTAGGAGGAGGATTTTTTGAATGTTCTAGATTGCAGATTATTATTTTTTATTTATTTACTTTTTTATTTTTATTTATTTTTTTTTTGAGTCAAAAAAAAAAAATTGCGCCAAATTTTGGTTATGGCCTGAGACCCATAAGAAGTTATTTAATATTTTTTTTTACCTTAGGGAGGCCCACAGCTAATCATTTTCTACAAATTTTATGCTTATGAACATATTTTCATTATATTTTGTAAAACATATTTCGTAAAACACATAGGCCCACGACGAAAAATGTGATTATTGTCCTCAGAGGTTTTGGAAAATAATTTGTAGCGAGTCCTTGTGTCCTCTATCTACAGTCGGATTCCAAATGAGGTACTTATCCACCTTTTTATTTATTTATATATTTTTTTTTTGCACACATTTAAATCCAATTTTGGTTGTATTTTCATCAGTCAATGGGGAAAAGAAAATTTTTTTGCTCCAAATTCTTTTAGGAAATTAGGCAAGCTTTCTATCAAATATTATGTAGGCCCGCATTTAGATATCTAATTCATACTACGGTTCTTCTAATTTTTAAGATTTTTCACACCAATTGGCTGTAATTTGATATTTTTTGGGAGACAAACTTCCCACCAAAAATTATCTTCATAGGTTCGCATTTAAATATAGCCACCAATATTCAATATTTTTTTGTTTTTGGATTTTAGTAATTATTGTCCTTGCAATAAATCCATACCTAGTATTATTATCAAAATGCACATGATGATTATCACAGTCGGTAATGGTAATACCAATAGCAGCTGCCATTACTATTTACAACACCAACAACAAAAAACTTAATATAAGTTGATTGGATTTCAAATTTCTTTGAAATATTTTTTTAAGGATATGTCCTTTTAGAATATTTTTTTTTAATTTTTATTGATTTATTTTATGTTATATGTTAATTAAAATTATATCACAGTTATGTTGCCTGGGGTATTAGAATTAGGTTTCTTTCTATGAAAACCAGGGAAAATACTCCCTTATTATGGTTTTATATTTATTTTAATTTCGTATTAAATTTAAAATGTCTGTGCAGGAAATTGTTAAACATTTGCTGTGATGGGAGGACTCGACTCGACGATCACAACAATTTATGTGAAAATTTAATGGATATATTTTTTGTTTTGCCTTGAGAGACGTTGTTTAAAGTTCTGCGCGTCCGATTAAAGACTAAACTGAAATTGTCTTAAACAAAGATTTTTATAAGAAAAAATTGTTTTTTTGTATAATAACTAAACAAGCTAAACGACAAAGCAAAACAAAACAAAATAAAACAGGGGACACAAACAAAGATGGGTGGCGGTGATGATGATAATGTTGGTGGTGGTGGGCAGGCAAACAACAAAATATGAAAACACAATTTAAGAAGAGTAGGCAGGTGGTTGGGGTAAACCTGCAGTGCCTGCATGAATGAATGAATGGCTTTTAACCGGTAACAAAAAAGACAACAACATATTCCCGATAATAGGAAGATATCAAAAGAGGGTGGATGGGGCACAATGCATTTCTCAATGTTTGTAGGTAAGGTAGGTATATGGTAGGCTCTAATGTCTCAACTTGTGAGGGATAATCAAAACAAACCAAAGAATCTTCTACTACGCCGTAAAAATATTAAATTGAATCAGTCAACCGACCGGCCATTCATTATGTAAGGAAATAAATGTTGTACACAACAACATACGATATATACACGTCATTTCGTTTTTGTCATTTTCTCATTTTCTAACAATGCAACAACAAATGGTCGTAAACCCCTTATTTTGTAATAGACAGCAAAGCAACCCAGGAAAGGGGAGGATGAGGAGGCAGTGTGTGCCATTAATGTAAGATTTTTAATTGATCGGATTGAGTCGACATGGTAGATGTTTTCATTTCCTTGCATAACAAGAGAGGCCTATCGTGTAAAACAATAATGAAAAACAAAAAACTGCAGACCTCCATCCGCATATTATATTGTAATAAACAGATTTATTGAAAAATAAATACGCAGTTGGCACAAATAAACAAAAATATGACGTTTAGGTTTTTTTCTTTTATTTGTGATATGTGGAAAAGGGGAAGAAGAGAATAGATGGGATGGTTAGGATGTTTTCTGCAACTAATTAGATTGTTTAGCAAACAAAAATGTATACAAATTTAAAAGAAACGTGTCGCGAATTTGGAAAACGAAAATAGATCCATTCTTTTACAAAAAAGAAGGGCATTATTCATGTAAATGTAATTTCAACATATAAAATTTCAATCAATTGAATAGGAAAATGTGTCCTAAATTTCGAAATTCCGAAAATTGGGAGACTACTCCAAAGGATGACCAATGTTAAGAAAATTTTCTCACAGGTTGTATTTTATTCCCCTCTCTCATTGGTTGGAGTATCAGATGATGATATTAAAATTGCCACAAATGACGAAGATGTTCCGAGATTTCAAATTGGAGTCACTTCGGTTGGATATAGGGATTATAAGGAGAGGACTTTTAAAATTAATATAAATTTTAATTGTTCTTAATTTTATTCTCATTAATCCTATATTGATAATACTCTACATTAAATATTGATATTAAATATGAATATTGTGATTTCAAAAACAGATGAAGAGTCAGATGGCATTAATTAAAATATATAAACTTTATTTCGAATAATTAGAGTTTTTTCAAGTTTAATGATAAAAATTAATCCATACTACTTATTTTTAACCATACTACTTATGGAAAATCCTAATTTGAGTGTTAGCAGATATCAATATTCTACATAGTGGTGATTTTGTTATCTTCCTATAGTTAATATTGTTATTTTAATATCACCATAAAATATTGAATAATCTATAACATTTTATTCAACTCAATATAATACAAATAAAAACCGATGGCGCGTGTTTATATTCTAATTATTGATTATACACTCTTTTTTGTTTGCCTTCAATGAGCGACTTTTGTTTAAATATATAATAAGTTAATGGAGAATAAGAGGTAGCAACAAAAAAGGTAATTGGCAACAAACAAATAAACAAAGCAAAAAAAAACATAGCTTGTTAACAATAAAAACAAATCATGCTATTTGTTTTACTACAAAAGTACAGTCATCATTATAATTCAACAACAACAAAAATATTATTACCTTTGCAGGTAAGGTTTTACGTGTTTTCCCCCAAAAACATTTATTTAACGATTAGATTAAATTAATAAGAAAAAGAAATAATAACAATATAATTGTATGTATACACATAATAAATAAAAGGTATTAAAATTAACCCTCTTTCTAATCGGAGACGGAAGTGATTTAAAAATTTTAACTATTGATCTGGAAAAGGTATTGCTGATCTATGTTGTTGGTATTTTTCATAATGTAAAAAATAATTTCAGTATTCTGCTCGAAGAGGGTTAATAGTATAAACAAAAAAACTGCGAATTTCCCCACACACCACTATAGCGCTTGTTTAGCAACAACAACAATATATACACACAGAAACCGAAATAAAATAAATCATCAGATTACAAAGAATAAAATTGTTGCTAGGCAAAATTTGATTACTTTGAAAATAAAAAAACAAATCCAAAAACGCTTGTTTTAATTTACATTGGGTGGGACAAGATAAAGTTTTAAATATAAGTATTTTTTATAAAAAAAAAACAAACAAAAAATTGACTAGTTTCATATAAACCATACCAAGGTAGGTATTCAAAATAAAAACAACAAAATAAATAAGTAAATAAAATAAGAAAACTACATTTCAGCACAATATATAATAAAACATTCTGAAGAAAATTTAACTTGTCCAAGGGTCTATATATCTTTAATATGATATGAGATAGGTGGATCCCCTACAAAAATTACAAATTTATAAGCACTTCAATCAATATTCAAGAAACTTTTGCTTTTCATATCCCAATAATATTGTTCAGAACTCAGTCCAAAGTTATTTGTATTTTAATATAAAATGCGTCTAGGAAACCAAATATAAACAAAAACTAGTAAAAAAAGTTTCAGTCGGTGTACCCAGCAGCCTATGGTTTGTGGAGGTCTTCGGAATTGCACACAGATTTTATTATTAGTTTTATATAAGATATTTGTTTTTATCAAAGAGGTTTCGGATTTATTCAATTAGCTTCAAATTTAATCATATGTTTAAAAAATATATATTGACAGATCGTGAGGGAGGTACCGGAAGCTGTGGACAAATAGGTCCCATCTTCATACTTGATCCAGGCTTGGTAAAGATAATAGGTAGTACAAAGTTTGGTTCAAATCGGATAGTCCGTTCCCCTGATAATGGATTTAGAAATATTGAAAATGTTGACTGTTTGTGGGGGAGGTACCGGAGGGAGTGGACTAATGGATCCCATCTTCGGACTTAATCTAGACTTCGTAAAGATAATGGTTTTTGCAAAGTTTGTTTCAAATCGGATAGACTGTGATATTATAAAATTAATTTTCCGCACAATATTTACCATTTTAAACATCATCGAAGTTAAACTAAGTTTGAAAGAAATATTACGATGAGCTAAATTTGGACGGAAGAGAGATAGACAGACGAACGGCATTTGCAAATCGGCTCTGAAACGGATTTGGTTCAAAGAAACATGGGGTCTAAAAACAATATTTCGATGAGGCACATTTTCACCGTATGAAAGTGTATGTACCCTCACATTCGGCTGAGTGTATAAATATGAGCAACTGAAGTAACTCTCATCACGTGCTCTTTGCTCTGCATACACAAAAATTAAGATAATAGGTGGTACGGTACCGTACCTTATCTCCTGATAAGAGTATCATCTATTCAGGTGTATTTTTGGTTAATTTTTATCATTTTTTTTCTAAAACGTAAATTCACAATCTTTCTATATAAAATGTTATTCCAACACACTATAAAGATTAGATGAAGAATAATTACTACATTATTATTATTATGAGTATAGTGAGAGGGTAATTTTGTATTTTCCAGTACAGTCTAAATGATGCTAATCACAATAATATTAATCAGAGTTTTATAATTTTTTTATCACATGTCGTAGTCAAGGTGTATCTTTTTATTGGAGATTACTTTTCCATGATGATGATGATAATGATAATAATAATGGTGATGGTGTTTGTTGACGGAGAACGACGACAAACATTTCAGATAAGATAATCACAAAATTTACGTAAATATAACTCAGCTGCCAAAAAAGTAATTGCGTATGTGTTTAACGTTTTAGAGCATGTTTACCTTTTCAGAAAGAAAAATAAAAAATGTTTTTATATAAAAAAATATTACATTCTCTGAGATATTTTCGAACACGATAAAGCTAATGTTTATCTTGGTAATTATAACTGTAGATGCATACCCCCCATCTTGTAATGGAAAATTCCACAGAATTCTAGTGATATCATCTTGTAAGAGAAATGTATATGTTATTTCAACAAAGTAAATCTTAAAACAAATAGTGTGTATCATATGATTCAAATCTGTTAGATATAAAGTATGTTATCTAATTATTTGAGTGTGTACATTTTCAATAGATTATGTGCCAGTTATTCTAGTTGATTTTCAAAATATTCAAATACTATTAATTGTTGGTAATTCGTTTTCATGTTCGTTGTCAAGAAACAAGGCTCGCTTTTTTATTTTTACACGTTTTTACTAAAATTATTTAAAAAATTTATTTTATAATATATACAAAATACAAATTAAATAACAAATTGACATTTTTTCTACATTGTTGTTCGTTTTGGTTATAAAACAAATTTAAAAAATATTTTTTGACCTTTTTTTCGAAATTGCAAACCTCTACAGTATTTTTTTTTTCATTTCCCTTTTATGAAAAATAATAATGATTCATTATTTATTTTTTGTTTAGAATTTCAATAGCTTGCGTATTTTTTTGCGAACACGTGAATGTGTGCTATTATATATACATATATAATTAATGAATATATGTGTATACATGGGCAATCATGTGCGGTTATATATGTAGCCTGTGTCTCGTCGTCTGTCTTTCATTTTTCATGGAATTTCGTTGTTGCTAAAAATATAAAAAAAAACTCATATACGATAGATTGGTTATCAAACGTATTGCTGCTGATTGGGTACGACATGTGCGCTGCACGACTCGTTGTATTGAAGAAAAAATTATAAACATTGTTTAGAAATTAAATTGTTTTTTTAATTATGAACTTTTGTCCATATAGATATTTTTTACACAATGTAATAAAAATTCAAAACCAAAATTGCATATAAAACAAAGCAAAGTTTGTATTTTGTCCATATAGATTTATTATTTTACACAATAAAATAATAAAAATCAAAATCTATAAACCAAAATTGCATATAAAACAAAGCAAAGTTTGGTTCAAATCGGACATTCCAATCGCCTGATATTTGGATTCATAAATAATAAAGATGTTGACCCTTTTGTTAGGGAGGTACCAGAAGGAGTGGACCAATGGGTCGCATCTTCTAACTTGATGTAGACTTGGTAAAGATAATAGGTTGTGCAAAGTTTGATTCAAATGGGATATTACATTAGCCTAATAATGGACTTATAAATATTGAAAATTTTGACGCTTTTGTGGGGGAGGTACTAGAAGGAGTGGGCAATGGGTCCCATTTCCCTACTTGATCTAGACTTGGTTCAGATAAAAGGTTGTGCAAAGTTTGGTTCAAATCGGAAATTCCATTCACCTGATATTGGATTCTTAAACAATAAAAATGTTGACCCTTTTGTGGGGGAGGTACCAGAAGGAGTCGACCAATGAGTCCCATCCTTCTACTTGATCTAAGCTTGGTAAAGATAATAGGTTGTACAAAGTTTGATTCAAATCGGACATTCCATTAGTCTACTATTGGATTTCTATGAGGCACATTTTCACCGTACCAAGGGGTATATATACCCTCATCAGCCATAAGGCGCGAGGTATAAAAATCACACATCGTATTAGCAAATACAACAATGAATATAACAACAATTATAAAAAATACGTATGTATGTATAACGACACTTGCCTCACATTCTATTACTACTTTTTTTCTTTATTTGAACTTGTTGTTAATTATAAGTGACTACATAAATATCGTACATATATCATAGCCTTTGTTATCACACATACACTACAACTGTCATTGAATGTAGGCTATTGCAGCAAATGAAAACAACAGAACAATATTGTAAACATCTAGAAAGTGTTCGAATTTTCATTTTTTTAATTGATTTGCAAGCGAGTGTTGTTTTCTCAAGTATTCTTTATTCCTCCATTTTTATTGTTGAATGCTTGCTTGTGCTGTAATTAAAGCTAATTGATATTTATCAACTTGTTTATATACTTTTTTATTATGCATTCTTTATCATGTTCTCTTCTTCAACTGAACAATAACCTCATCTCAGCCAGGCAGCCAGCAATCTGTTGAATATTTTCATACATATATACCAGGCCGCCATTAATAGAGAACTTTTCTTAAGTATTGATTTGTATATCACGTGACAACGAAAACGATGTTGATGAGAAGGTTCGTTCATCACCACTCTGTTGTTTTGTTTTTACGCAAATAAAATAATTCTTACTGTAGACATTTATTTAAGTGGGGTAAATAAAAAAGAATAGAAAATTTGTCTTATTTTCTAAATTTATTTTGAATTGAAATTATTAAAAAAAATGTGCATTGACTACCGACTTTATAGAAATCATATTTTGAGTTTTGTTAAAATCGTTTAAGATTTAGACGTGACTTCCATATAATTTTTTTTCATTTTTTCATCTGAAATTCCCAAAAGTCGCTCTCCAAAGAATTAAGGTTTGTTACAAATGTCCGGGAATTTTGGATAGCTACTGAGTAATGTTTACCATGACGTATGTCAACATTATTTAAATCGTTTCAGAAGAATTACGAATGGCCTCTGTATATATATATTCGTCGATTTTTTTATAAATCCGTCTTCCAAATGACCCACGTGTGTCCCATTGACACGAAAGTATGCGTAGCGTACTTTGTATTGATTGATACAAGATTCCTGTGTGTATTGAGTTTTGTTGAAATCGGCAAAGATTTATATGCGAATTTTAAGATTTTTAAATCAACCTCTCGCCAAATTTTTGCATAGCTAACTAAATTGAGTATAGAATGATGTGTGCCAAATTTGTTGTAAATCGATTGAGATTTCGATATAGTACCAATATACAATTTTGTCCATTTTCACGTAAATTTTGCATATCGCAATGAATTGGGACTGGAATGAAAAGTACCAAAGGAGGGGGCAGACGGGTCCAAACTTCGGAATTGATCTATGCTTGCTAAAGAAAATTTACGAAGCCGATTTAGTTCAAATCGGACATTCCATTCGCCTGATATTGGATTTTTAGATATTTAAAATGTCAACCCTTCGTGGGGGGAGGTACCAGAAGGAGTCGAGCAATGGGTCCCATCTTCAGCTTGTTAGGAATAATAGATTGGATAGCCCGTTTGCATGTTATTATACAACTATTTTTAAGCGTTATTTTGAGCATTTTGTGGTGAAGGTACCAGGAGGAGTGGGCCGATATTCTCCATCTTCGAACTTAAACTAAATTTGGAAAAATATTAAGATGGGCAAAGTTTGAATTTTGACCATTTTGTCGGGGAGGTAACAGAAGGAGTGGACCGACGGACATGTGCAAATCGACTCCAAATTTTCTGAAACGGATTTAGTCTATCAAAGTGTATAAACCCTCATTAGCCTAAATATTTTATATTGCGTTTTCGGTTTCAATTTAGGTCTTGTTCCCATATATAAATCAGCGGTATTAAAAAAAGTCAACGTTTGTTCGATTGACTTGGAATTTCATATAGACTTGTGATTAATTTCTATACTGACGTTTTTTTAGGTTCGATTTAGGTTTGGTTAGGGTGTTCTTCGAATATTGTTGTCCTACTCAAACATTCCCTATATTGTTTTTATATTTTCTTCTGATAAAAATTTGGATTTTTCTTCATATCAGTATGTGGCAAAATACTACCGTACCGTTGTGCTCCTCAAGCATTGATCCTTAACCGATTGTTTTTTTTTTTATTTTCTTCTATATGGCAATTATTAGAAAATATAAGATCTAATGAAATTTATATATTTTTTTTCTAATCAGAAAGTGACAGTGTTGAACAGTACTAAATTGACAAGAAGCGTGTGAGAGTGTAAGTAAGAGATAATCATCAACAGTAACTGACCAAAAGAGAAAGAATGATAATACGTGTTTAGTGGCGGAAAAATGACCCCAAGCTAAGCAGAGATAATTTATTTAATTAATTATTTATTTTTTGTTATAAAACTGCGCTATACAGAAGTTGTTGAACATATAGAAACAGTAATCATATTAAACAATGACGACTGCATTATGATATTTGCATTGTAAGCTAAATAAAAACAGATAACAAATTGTTGTTATCTAAAAAAAATAAACAAGAGATAATTTTATGACCACCAGGCAAGGCAAGTAAAATATTGAGGGGGCGAGGTGGGAAGAAAGCAAACAACTGACGACATACATATACATACTGCAGAAGAACAAGTTGAAGAAAACAAAAAAGAAACAAAAACAAATGTATAAACAAAACATCAACTTGTCACGTTCTCCATACACGGCCAGCCAACCCAGTCAGACCTACTCGAAAATGTATTTATATAATTAAAAAAACAAAGAGGAGGCAAACAGGCAGGTATACACAGTCAAGCCAGTTAGTATATATTATAGACATTTTAGTTAACCAGGCTACTAACGGCATTGTTGTTTATCAACAAAAAAAAAAAATACACACAACCACCAGGCCAGGCCGTTCAGTCAGACCAATTATTGGTGGGGTGTTATGATATACACACACATAAAAATATATATTATAATAATATAAACTGTTGTTGTCTACATGTCATAAAACAAGTATAACAATAACAACAACAAAAATAAAACAACAATAAAATATAACTCCATGTCGTTTTTTTGCTTCTTTAAATCTTGTCATATTATTATTATTTTTTTGCCTTTAAACAATAAAGCCAGCGCGATAAGCATTTAAAATGTGTGTATGAGTGGAAGGAAGGGAGACTGTGTAGAAAAAATAGAAACAATATTCTGCTCCAAAATAAAGTGTATCCTCTCTATATAAAAGCAGATAAATTTGTTGATATTGTGATGATGATGTTTGTTGTTGTCGTTGTTGTTGATGATGATAAGAAATAAAAGTAAATAATGATAAGTATTAAAGTGGGTTGCTGCAAGAAATTACGTCTTAAAGTTTAAGTAAATATCAACCATGGAGATTCTGGAATTTTCTTGGAATTTAGTGACTGAATGATTTACGTAAATGATCATCATCACCATTGGAGTTGTATGCATTTGTGGGAGTATGACTCAGTGTTAGGGAGGGAATTTCATGGAAAAATAACGATAAACAAGCTAAAAAAGTGTCAGATGTATACCACCGGCCTACGGTTTCTGGTGGTCTACGAATTACTACACACTGGTTTTATTATGTCTTTAACAAATAGTTTACCATCTGTGGAGAGGTACCAGAAGAGGTTGATATCTAGAAATATATGCTTAAATGTTTGTGGGGGTAAATAACAAAAGCAGCGAACCGATAGATCCCATTTCCGTACATGTTCAAAGGTTTATTAAAACTATTAAGATTTGCAAAGTTTAGATCAAATCGGATAATACCTTCGTTTGATATTGCATTAATAAATTTACAAAATTTGTACAAATTGCGGGGGAGCCAGCCAGCAGTAGGTGTGGACCGATGGGTCCCATTTTCAGAATTATTACTTATTATCTTTGCCAAGCCTATGCAAATATAATAAGTTTGGTTCAAATACGATAAAATTAATTTTCAGCAAAAACCATCAATCAGTGGACCCATCTTCAAACATTAATACAGTTTGATAAGAAATATTACGATGTGCAAAGTTTGAAATCGGCTCCTCCATTCGAGAGATGACAGACGAACGGACAGACATTTGTAATTCTACTCCAAATTGTCTGAAACGAATTGGGTCCAAAGAAATATGGGGTCTGAAACCAATATACAAATGAGGCCTATTTTTGTGGTATTTTTTCTATAGGGAAAATTTATCTTGAGGTTTTCAATAAGATTTTTATATTGGAAAAAGTCAACCTGATGGTCCCAGAAAATGTTTTCTTTAGAAAAATGATTAGTGAGGGCCTGATGAATTTTTTTCTATAGAAAATGTCTTTCTAGGCATCAATGGATAGGTTCTATAGAATTAAAGGTTTATTAACGGTCCCAGATAGTTTTTCTTTAGAAAACAGCATCCTGAGGGTCTCAGGAATTTTTACTACAGAAAACGTTCTTCCTTGAGGTCGTAGGAATTTTTTTATATAGAAAAAGATATTCCTATGTGGCTTCTGAGGATTTTTTTCTATAGAAAAGTCTTTATGGGCATCAAAAGAGAGGATCTATAGAATAAAAGGCTTCTAAAGGGTCTCAAATTCTTTTTCTATAAAAAAAATTCCTGAGAGTCCCAGGAATTTTTTACTATAGAAAACGTTCTTCCGTGAGGTCTTAGGAGTTATATAGAAAAATATATTCCTAAAGGACTCTTTAAGATTTTTTATAGAAAAAGTCTTTCTGGGCATCATAGGAGAGTATCTATAGAATAAAAGGCTTCTTAAGAGTCTCAGATTCTTTTTCTATAGAAAAAAGCTTCCTGACGGTCTCAGGATTTTTTTACTATAGGAAAAGTTCTAAAGGCTTCCGGATTTTTTTCTTTTATAGAAAATTATCTTTTATAGAAAATGGGCTTCTGGAATTATTTTTTAAAAAAAGACCTGCTGACTGTCTCACGAATTTTTCTATAGAAAAATAGCTCAGGAACAGTAAATATTTTCTATATAGTGCTGAAAGTTCTGAAGGGTCTCAGAAATTGTTCATGTCTTTTTTCTAATTACCCCCCAAATGATGTGGCATTTTAGGGTTAAAATTACATTATCATTTCAACATTAAATTTCACTAAAAATATTATAGCATCTACCGGAATTTTGTTATGGAAATTTCAAGTTTTATTTTGGGATTTAAAAATTTAAAAAAAATTCAGATACAAACATTTTAATTTAATTTCATGCTAATATTATAAACAAATATGGAACTCAATTCATTCCCTCAATAATGTAAACATTTGTTTTTAAAAGTAAATAAATCTCTAAAAACGCGATAATTCGCCCATTTTCTTTTTGCCAAACACAATGGAAACCTTTCTGGAATTTCGAGAAAAAAAATTAATTACGATATGGCAGCCAGGCAGGGAGGCAAATAGAAAACGACGAGTCGATAAGAAACAAAACAATCAACAACAAATATCCAATAAGGGTGAGAGCGAGTGAGTGAGAGAGAAATACACAAAACAAGACATATTCCAATTAGAAGAGAACAACTTTCCAATTGAACGAAAGAAACTGAGTAAAGTGGAGACGTTTTTTTAGGAGAGAGAACTATGTTTATCTATCTCATTCACTCTCAACAATGGAAACAAAAAATAAACATATTAATAAAATGGCTGAAATACGACAAGAATAAAAAAAACATGAAAAAAAACGAACGAACAAAAACCATAAAATAATATTACAGAAAATGGAGGGGAATTGGAATTAACAAAAAGAAAATTAGATTACATTTATATTTGGTTTCTTTGAAAAATTAGAAAAAAAGTAAAGAAAAACAAAATAAAATTCTCAACAAAAACGCAAACAAAAATTTTTGTGGAAACTTGGAAATGGAAATTTGGGGTTCGGTCCACATAAAAAATTTTTAATAAGAAAAACTTGTGTTTTTGTTTATTGAATTTAATTTTTATTTATTTCTTTACTTACAACAAAATACTTTCCCCTCTCTTAATACTGTTGTGGTTTTTGGTATTTGTTGGTGTGCTGTTGCGGTACCCAACCAACAAAATAATTGAAGGTTATTTTTTTTGGTTTGATTTTTTTACTTGCAAGTATTTTTAAAACGAAACGGGTTTAGTTCCTTTTATTTTCTTCTGTTGTTTTTGTTGTTGTTGCTTATTTCTTGTAACTTAATTGCAATGAATACAAACAAGTAGACCGACAGACAACTTTGCCGTCAAAATCATCATTTACGCCACACACATTTGTTGTATATATACTTATGTGTACTATATATGCAGAGACGTAGAAAATACACACACTAGTGTATATATTTGTGTGCGTGTGTAATCTATATAATATTCTGCTTCTTTATAACCCACAAATTAATTTACAAACCATCATCATATTTATTTTTTTATTAAAAAAAACTAACGGCCATCACACTCTATGAAACGGAAAAAGGATATTTTCACCGTTTCTTTTTTATTTCTCTTTTTGTACACCACCACTACTTTAGCAACAATTACTCATCATAATCACTGCAAAATTTTTCTTCTTCTTCATAATTCTTTTTGCACTGAACTTTTCTTTCTTGCTTTTTTTTCGATTTACTTACAGTTTATTATTCATTTGTGATGGCATTTTTACTCTTAATGGTTGCAATTTATTAGAACACAAAGAAGAAATTGTTGTCGGATGTTTTATTGTAAACTTTTTGTAGTTGTTGTTTTTCACACACTTCTTCACTTTTTGCTAGACTAGGCTAGAGAGTCTTTTTTCTCAAGTGGCAATATCGTTGTCGTCGATTGTTTTGAAAAGAAAACTGACGATATTTGTTCAATACGATTCAATTTATAGAATTTCTTCGTTAAATTTGGGTTTTATTGGAAGTCGACTTTGGAGAGTTGACAACTACAAGAGAAAGAAATATGTGTAGAGATATGAGCAACTGAACAGTAATTAGTCGGGTAATAGGGATGTTCACATGTGGTAATATATCATCAGATAGGCCTTAACAACTTATAAATTACAATGTTTTCAAAAGAGAATCGTAAAGTTGCACGTATAAACCAGACAAAGCGTGAAATTAAAATATATATATATATATATATTTTATTGATAGTCCATGAAAAATATTTCTTTCAAAAATCACGGATAAGATAAAGCATGAACATTTATTTTTTTTATCTCACTTTTTTAAAAATCTCAGAAAAATGTTTATAATAAAAATATTCTTTACCATAACATTTTTCGAATTATTTTAACATTGTGTAAACCTACCTTGTGGCCTAGCATCAGTTGCCTCATCCGTCGCGTCATGGTGGCCCTAACATCAAATTCCCTTATTATTTCGAAACATTAACAAAATTTGAGAATGAATGCGTAATCTTTTCAAAAAATTATTAAAGTTCTTCAATATTTCCGATTAGTTGCTGCGGCACATTCGATAATATACGTAATGTCGATAACAAACCTTTAGCTCTTATTTTTATGATTTGCTCACAATTCTGTGCGCAATCGATATAATTGTCCTTTGTTTACTTTAAAATTCAAAAAATTTGCTTTTAAAAAATTACTTCGATTTAGAAGGCAGTATAAATGTTGCAAAAATCTATTTATAACTTGCGAAAATCGACTTAAGTGTGCCTTGTTAGATTCGTCGACAATCGACCTAAATATTCCTATAATATTCAATTGTTATTGACCGTTAGTTAGCAGCGGCAATGGGGATGGCGCGGAGCCGTGAGTAGTGTAGCTGGCTGCCGTGCATACGAAAACTCGAGTTCGAATCCCGGTAGATGAAAAGTGGCATTTTGGACATTTTTATAAAAAAACATACACGCCATACCATTTCAAATACCACTACTCAAAACCCCTCTAGCCTAAACAAAAATAAAAATTAAATATGGACAACCGGAATATAAAAGGGCAGAGAGAAAATTTATTCATTCGGTCTTTTCAACATACATCGGGGAAATTCTCAATCTCATCCATCTACCTCCATGATTTCAAACATTTCAAAATCTGCTAGATCGTCTTCATCATCAACGACCATAGGCTCAATGACTTGGTTCGCCTCATCACAAGACATTGCTTCAATATTGCCCACCTGTTGCTGGGGCACAGTGGATAGTAAATGTTCATTGCAGGGCAAAACCATAGCTAGGTTGATGGTTACTGCTGCTGGTAGTATTAAAACGATCATCATGATTTCTGCTAGTGCTTGGTTGCTTATAGAAATAGCTGGACGCTCAGAAATATTTCCAGCCAATAACTTACTATATATTAACAATATAAATAAGGCCAATGACAAATCGTCAGCATATGAATTTGTTCAAGCAGAAAATCAAATCAATTTCGTGAACCCAATGAGACGGGCATTCGCCGCTAATACTATTCTAACAATATAAATAAGAACAGAATCGTCTGCACAACAAGCGGTGGCTGATGTGCAAGCCGTTAGGCTGCGATGGAGTGCTAAGCAGAGAACCACATCAACTTCTGAATACGACCAACGAATTTAATCAAGTTTACTATATAATAGTAAGAAAATAAATATACGCACTTGGCAAGGAAATAATTTGAATCAGTCCTCAAAGGGTAGAAGCAGTGAAGCCATGCAATCTCAGATCAGAATGTCAGTGGATGTAACAAAGTATTTCAATGTGACTTTCGAATACACATAAGGTGCTTACTCTCATCAGATTAAATCCATCCAAAGTCACCTGTCAGCAAGCAAAAAATAAAAACCAAAATCGCCACAACTAATGGATAACCGGAATATGGAAGTGCAGTGAATCAGACTAGTCAACATCCATTAGACAGATTTTCAGCCTTAACTATCTACCTCCATTATTTCAAACATTTCAAAATCTGCTAGATCATCTTCATCATCAACCACCATCGGCTCAATGGCATGGGTCGCCTCATCACAAGACATTGCTTCTATATTGCCGACCTGTTGCTGCGGCACATTCGATATTACTTGTTCTTCACAAGCAATTACATTGCAAGGCAACACCACAGCTAGGTTGATGGTTACTGCTGATGGTAGTATTACAATCATCATGATTTCTGCTGGTGCTTGGTTGCTTGTAGATATAGCTGGACACTCAGAAATGATTCGAACCAATAACTTACTATATTAACAATATAAATAAGGTTAATGAGTCCTCGGCGTGTAAAATTGTCCAAGCAGAAAATCAAATCAACTTCTGAATATGAATGCTTTCTAAACCAAGGAACCTCTCGCTCCAATGGGACTGGTAATCGCTGCCGATACTATACTAACAATATAAATAAGAACACAATTGTCGGGATAAGAAACAGTCGCTGATGGTGCAAGCCGTTGGTGTGCGATGGGGTGCCAAGTAGAGAAACACATAAGCTTCTGAATACGACCAACGAATTTCATCAAGTTTACAATATAATAGTAAGATATTAAATAGACGCTCTTGCCAAGGAAATAATTTGAATCAGTCGTCAAAGGGTAGAAGCAGTGAAGGCATGCAATCTCAGATCAAAATGCCAGTGGACGTGACAAAGTATTTCAAAGTATTTCCTCTAGCCTAAACAAAAATATAAATTAAATATGGACAACCGGAATATAAAAGGGCAGAGAGAAAATTTATTCATTCGGTCTTTTCAACATACATCGGGGAAATTCTCAATCTCATCCATCTACCTCCATGATTTCAAACATTTCAAAATCTGCTAGATCGTCTTCATCATCAACGACCATAGGCTCAATGACTTGGTTCGCCTCATCACAAGACATTGCTTCAATATTGCCCACCTGTTGCTGGGGCACAGTGGATAGTAAATGTTCATTGCAGGGCAAAACCATAGCCAGGTTGATGGTTACTGCTGCTGGTAGTATTAAAATTATCATCATCATGATTTCTGCTAGTGCTTGGTTGCTTATAGAAATAGCTGGACGCTCAGAAATATTTCCAGCCAATAACTTACTATATATTAACAATATAAATAAGGCTAAATAACAAATCGTCAGCATATGAATTTGTTCAAGCAGAAAATCAAATCAATTTCTGAACCCAGTGAGACGGGCATTCGTTGCTTATACTATTCTAACAATATAAATAAGAACAGAATTGTCTGGACAACAAGCAGTCGCTGATGTGCAAGCCGTAAGGGTGCGATGCGGTGCCAAGTAGAGAAACACATAAACTTCTGAAAACGACCAACGAATTTCATCAAGTTTACAATATAATAGTAAGATATTAAATAGACGATCTTGCCAAGGAAATAATTTGAATCAGTCGTCAAAGGGTAGAAGCAGTGAAGGCATGCAATCTCAGATCAAAATGCCAGTGGACGTGACAAAGTATTTCAAAGTATTTCCTCTAGCCTAAACAAAAATATAAATTAAGTATGGACAACCGTCTCATTGGGTTCAGAAATTGATTTGATTTTCTGCTTGAACAAATTCATATGCTGACGATTTGTTATTTAGCCTTATTTATATTGTTAATATATAGTAAGTTATTGGCTGGAAATATTTCTGAGCGTCCAGCTATTTCTATAAGCAACCAAGCACTAGCAGAAATCATGATGATGATAATTTTAATACTACCAGCAGCAGTAACCATCAACCTGGCTATGGTTTTGCCCTGCAATGAACATTTACTATCCACTGTGCCCCAGCAACAGGTGGGCAATATTGAAGCAATGTCTTGTGATGAGGCGAACCAAGTCATTGAGCCTATGGTCGTTGATGATGAAGACGATCTAGCAGATTTTGAAATGTTTGAAATCATGGAGGTAGATGGATGAGATTGAGAATTTCCCCGATGTATGTTGAAAAGACCGAATGAATAAATTTTCTCTCTGCCCTTTTATATTCCGGTTGTCCATATTTAATTTATATTTTTGTTTAGGCTAGAGGAAATACTTTGAAATACTTTGTCACGTCCACTGGCATTTTGATCTGAGATTGCATGCCTTCACTGCTTCTACCCTTTGACGACTGATTCAAATTATTTCCTTGGCAAGATCGTCTATTTAATATCTTACTATTATATAGTAAACTTGATGAAATTCGTTGGTCGTTTTCAGAAGTTTATGTGTTTCTCTACTTGGCACCGCATCGCACCCTTACGGCTTGCACATCAGCGACTGCTTGTTGTCCAGACAATTCTGTTCTTATTTATATTGTTAGAATAGTATAAGCAACGAATGCCCGTCTCATTGGGTTCAGAAATTGATTTGATTTTCTGCTTGAACAAATTCATATGCTGACGATTTGTTATTTAGCCTTATTTATATTGTTAATATATAGTAAGTTATTGGCTGGAAATATTTCTGAGCGTCCAGCTATTTCTATAAGCAACCAAGCACTAGCAGAAATCATGATGATGATAATTTTAATACTACCAGCAGCAGTAACCATCAACCTGGCTATGGTTTTGCCCTGCAATGAACATTTACTATCCACTGTGCCCCAGCAACAGGTGGGCAATATTGAAGCAATGTCTTGTGATGAGGCGAACCAAGTCATTGAGCCTATGGTCGTTGATGATGAAGACGATCTAGCAGATTTTGAAATGTTTGAAATCATGGAGGTAGATGGATGAGATTGAGAATTTCCCCGATGTATGTTGAAAAGACCGAATGAATAAATTTTCTCTCTGCCCTTTTATATTCCGGTTGTCCATATTTAATTTATATTTTTGTTTAGGCTAGAGGAAATACTTTGAAATACTTTGTCACGTCCACTGGCATTTTGATCTGAGATTGCATGCCTTCACTGCTTCTACCCTTTGACGACTGATTCAAATTATTTCCTTGGCAAGAGCGTCTATTTAATATCTTACTATTATAAGTATCTGTAGAATGTTCGTTTTGGGCCAAATTAATTGCGCTACGCTAATTGCTTTATGCAAATTGCCCTACGCAAATTGATTTATGTTAATTGCTTTATACAAATGACGTAATAGGTCTATATTGATGACTCATCCATCTCTTTTCCTCTTGGTGTGTTGTGTGATCATATTGTGTTCTCTCTCTTTCCCTCTTATTGTTTTATGCCGTCCGTCTGTTCAATATTTTCTTTCGTCTTTCCCCAATGTGGTCCATTTATAATTGATTTATGCTAATTGCTTTACGCAAATGACGTAATTGCCGTCCGTCTGTTCAATATTTTCTTTCGTCTTTGCCCAATGTGGTCCATTTGTATGACCTTGATGACCCTGAAAGTTTATTGGTCTCCGAAATCAATAGCGCGTGTGTCCCATATTTGTTCTTTCCCCCCTTTGTTCCGTATATTTCCCGTAAGCGTATGTGTTTCCCCCTTTCCCTATATTTGTTCTTCCCCCTTTGTTCCGTATATTTCCCGTAAGCTTATGTGTGTTTCCCCCGTTCCCTATCCACTTGTTTTCTTTTTTGTCTTGTCCAATGTGGTCCATTCGTATGACCTTGATGACCCTGTATCAATACCGCTTGTGTCCCATATTTGTTCTCCCCCTTTCTTCCGTATTTTTTCTGTAAGTGTCCCCCCTTCCCTATTCACTTGTTTTCGTGATGCAGTGTCGCAGTGCGGCCACCGCTCTTGCCTACATTTATCCCCCCTTCTCTACCTACTTGTTTTTTCTTGGTTGCGCAATATTGTGAAATACATGAAGCAGTGTCTCATATGATTGTCTATTGGAACAAGACTCAATCCGATCATGGGTATCTTATCAGAAAGAATTTGTTTCTGTGTATGAGTTCTTTGATCTGTTCAATGCATACATGTTGTTGTTAGTTCTTCCAAAATGAACAACTCGATTGAATCGACTGTTTGTAGTTTGTTATAATTTACAAGATGTAATGTCTGTCCATTGAAGCATATTTTTGGGCGTCCATCGCCATTATCAACAACATGCGTGCGTACCCAGATTCTATGGTCATCTTAATCGATCTTTTTGATGTGTACATGTTGTTTTTCAATATTTGTCGCCTATAGTCAAAAGAGTTTTTTTGTTGTTTTTTTTGCCTTTTATTTGCCTCATATATACAAAATATTCCTAAAGATTTTTTAAATCAATATAAAAAAAGCAATATAAACAAATCAATTGTTTTTCATTGGGATGGAATAAATAAATATAAGCAACCAAGCACTAGCAGAAATCATGATGATGATAATTTTAATACTACCAGCAGCAGTAACCATCAACCTGGCTATGGTTTTGCCCTGCAATGAACATTTACTATCCACTGTGCCCCAGCAACAGGTGGGCAATATTGAAGCAATGTCTTGTGATGAGGCGAACCAAGTCATTGAGCCTATGGTCGTTGATGATGAAGACGATCTAGCAGATTTTGAAATGTTTGAAATCATGGAGGTAGATGGATGAGATTGAGAATTTCCCCGATGTATGTTGAAAAGACCGAATGAATAAATTTTCTCTCTGCCCTTTTATATTCCGGTTGTCCATATTTAATTTATATTTTTGTTTAGGCTAGAGGAAATACTTTGAAATACTTTGTCACGTCCACTGGCATTTTGATCTGAGATTGCATGCCTTCACTGCTTCTACCCTTTGACGACTGATTCAAATTATTTCCTTGGCAAGAGCGTCTATTTAATATCTTACTATTATAAGTATCTGTAGAATGTTCGTTTTGGGCCAAATTAATTGCGCTACGCTAATTGCTTTATGCAAATTGCCCTACGCAAATTGATTTATGTTAATTGCTTTATACAAATGACGTAATAGGTCTAAGATATTAAATAGACGATCTTGCCAAGGAAATAATTTGAATCAGTCGTCAAAGGGTAGAAGCAGTGAAGGCATGCAATCTCAGATCAAAATGCCAGTGGACGTGACAAAGTATTTCAAAGTATTTCCTCTAGCCTAAACAAAAATATAAATTAAATATGGACAACCGGAATATAAAAGGGCAGAGAGAAAATTTATTCATTCGGTCTTTTCAACATACATCGGGGAAATTCTCAATCTCATCCATCTACCTCCATGATTTCAAACATTTCAAAATCTGCTAGATCGTCTTCATCATCAACGACCATAGGCTCAATGACTTGGTTCGCCTCATCACAAGACATTGCTTCAATATTGCCCACCTGTTGCTGGGGCACAGTGGATAGTAAATGTTCATTGCAGGGCAAAACCATAGCCAGGTTGATGGTTACTGCTGCTGGTAGTATTAAAATCATCATGATTTCTGCTAGTGCTTGGTTGCTTATATTTATTTATTCCATCCCAATAAAAACAATTGATTTTTTTATATTGCTTTTTTTATATTGATTTAAAAAATCTTTAGGAATATTTTGTATATATGAGGCAAAAAAAAAACAACAAAAAAACTCTTTTGACTATAGGCGACAAATATTGAAAAACAACATGTACACATCAAAAAGATCGATTAAGATGACCATAGAATCTGGGTACGCACGCATGTTGTTGATAATGGCGATGGGCGCCCAAAAATATGCTTCAATGGACAGACATTACATCTTGCAAATTATAACAAACTACAAATAGTCGATTCAATCGAGTTGTTCATTTTGGAAGAACTAACAACAACATGTATGCATTGAACAGATCAAAGAACTCATACACAGAAACAAATTCTTTCTGATAAGATACCCATGATCGGATTGAGTCTTGTTCCAATAGACAATCATATGAGACACTGCTTCATGTATTTCACAATATTGCGCAACCAAGAAAAAACAAGTAGGTAGAGAAGGGGGGATAAATGTAGGCAAGAGCGGTGGCCGCACTGCGACACTGCATCACGAAAACAAGTGAATAGGGAAGGGGGGACACTTACAGAAAAAATACGGAAGAAAGGGGGGAGAACAAATATGGGACACAAGCGGTATTGATACAGGGTCATCAAGGTCATACGAATGGACCACATTGGACAAGACAAAAAAGAAAACAAGTGGATAGGGAAAGGGGGAAACACACATAAGCTTACGGGAAATATACGGAACAAAGGGGGAAGAACAAATATAGGGAAAGGGGGAAACACATACGCTTACGGGAAATATACGGAACAAAGGGGGGAAAGAACAAATATGGGACACACGCGCTATTGATTTCGGAGACCAATAAACTTTCAGGGTCATCAAGGTCATACAAATGGACCACATTGGGCAAAGACGAAAGAAAATATTGAACAGACGGACGGCAATTACGTCATTTGCGTAAAGCAATTAGCATAAATCAATTATAAATGGACCACATTGGGGAAAGACGAAAGAAAATATTGAACAGACGGACGGCATAAAACAATAAGAGGGAAAGAGAGAGAACACAATATGATCACACAACACACCAAGAGGAAAAGAGATGGATGAGTCATCAATATAGACCTATTACGTCATTTGTATAAAGCAATTAACATAAATCAATTTGCGTAGGGCAATTTGCATAAAGCAATTAGCGTAGCGCAATTAATTTGGCCCAAAACGAACATTCTACAGATACTTATAATAGTAAGATATTAAATAGACGCTCTTGCCAAGGAAATAATTTGAATCAGTCGTCAAAGGGTAGAAGCAGTGAAGGCATGCAATCTCAGATCAAAATGCCAGTGGACGTGACAAAGTATTTCAAAGTATTTCCTCTAGCCTAAACAAAAATATAAATTAAATATGGACAACCGGAATATAAAAGGGCAGAGAGAACATTTATTCATTCGGTCTTTTCAACATACATCGGGGAAATTCTCAATCTCATCCATCTACCTCCATGATTTCAAACATTTCAAAATCTGCTAGATCGTCTTCATCATCAACGACCATAGGCTCAATGACTTGGTTCGCCTCATCACAAGACATTGCTTCAATATTGCCCACCTGTTGCTGGGGCACAGTGGATAGTAAATGTTCATTGCAGGGCAAAACCATAGCCAGGTTGATGGTTACTGCTGCTGGTAGTATTAAAATTATCATCATCATGATTTCTGCTAGTGCTTGGTTGCTTATAGAAACAGCTGGACGCTCAGAAATATTTCCAGCCAATAACTTACTATATATTAACAATATAAATAAGGCTAAATAACAAATCGTCAGCATATGAATTTGTTCAAGCAGAAAATCAAATCAATTTCTGAACCCAATGAGACGGGCATTCGTTGCTTATACTATTCTAACAATATAAATAAGAACAGAATTGTCTGGACAACAAGCAGTCGCTGATGTGCAAGCCGTAAGGGTGCGATGCGGTGCCAAGTAGAGAAACACATAAACTTCTGAAAACGACCAACGAATTTCATCAAGTTTACAATATAATAGTAAGATATTAAATAGACGATCTTGCCAAGGAAATAATTTGAATCAGTCGTCAAAGGGTAGAAGCAGTGAAGGCATGCAATCTCAGATCAAAATGCCAGTGGACGTGACAAAGTATTTCAAAGTATTTCCTCTAGCCTAAACAAAAATATAAATTAAATATGGACAACCGGAATATAAAAGGGCAGAGAGAAAATTTATTCATTCGGTCTTTTCAACATACATCGGGGAAATTCTCAATCTCATCCATCTACCTCCATGATTTCAAACATTTCAAAATCTGCTAGATCGTCTTCATCATCAACGACCATAGGCTCAATGACTTGGTTCGCCTCATCACAAGACATTGCTTCAATATTGCCCACCTGTTGCTGGGGCACAGTGGATAGTAAATGTTCATTGCAGGGCAAAACCATAGCCAGGTTGATGGTTACTGCTGCTGGTAGTATTAAAATTATCATCATCATGATTTCTGCTAGTGCTTGGTTGCTTATAGAAATAGCTGGACGCTCAGAAATATTTCCAGCCAATAACTTACTATATATTAACAATATAAATAAGGCTAAATAACAAATCGTCAGCATATGAATTTGTTCAAGCAGAAAATCAAATCAATTTCTGAACCCAATGAGACGGGCATTCGTTGCTTATACTATTCTAACAATATAAATAAGAACAGAATTGTCTGGACAACAAGCAGTCGCTGATGTGCAAGCCGTAAGGGTGCGATGCGGTGCCAAGTAGAGAAACACATAAACTTCTGAAAACGACCAACGAATTTCATCAAGTTTACAATATAATAGTAAGATATTAAATAGACGATCTTGCCAAGGAAATAATTTGAATCAGTCGTCAAAGGGTAGAAGCAGTGAAGGCATGCAATCTCAGATCAAAATGCCAGTGGACGTGACAAAGTATTTCAAAGTATTTCCTCTAGCCTAAACAAAAATATAAATTAAATATGGACAACCGGAATATAAAAGGGCAGAGAGAAAATTTATTCATTCGGTCTTTTCAACATACATCGGGGAAATTCTCAATCTCATCCATCTACCTCCATGATTTCAAACATTTCAAAATCTGCTAGATCGTCTTCATCATCAACGACCATAGGCTCAATGACTTGGTTCGCCTCATCACAAGACATTGCTTCAATATTGCCCACCTGTTGCTGGGGCACAGTGGATAGTAAATGTTCATTGCAGGGCAAAACCATAGCTAGGTTGATGGTTACTGCTGCTGGTAGTATTAAAATCATCATGATTTCTGCTAGTGCTTGGTTGCATATAGAAATAGCTGGACGCTCAGAAATATTTCCAGCCAATAACTTACTATATATTAACAATATAAATAAGGCTAAATAACAAATCGTCAGCATATGAATTTGTTCAAGCAGAAAATCAAATCAATTTCTGAACCCAATGAGACGGGCATTCGTTGCTTATACTATTCTAACAATATAAATAAGAACAGAATTGTCTGGACAAAAAGCAGTCGCTGATGTGCAAGCCGTAAGGGTGCGATGCGGTGCCAAGTAGAGAAACACATAAACTTCTGAAAACGACCAACGAATTTCATCAAGTTTACAATATAATAGTAAGATATTAAATAGACGATCTTGCCAAGGAAATAATTTGAATCAGTCGAATCAGTCAGTAATTTATATTAACAATATAAATAAGGCTAAATAACAAATCGTCAGCATATGAATTTGTTCAAGCAGAAAATCAAATCAATTTCTGAACCCAATGAGACGGGCATTCGTTGCTTATACTATTCTAACAATATAAATAAGAACAGAATTGTCTGGACAACAACCAATCGCTGATGTGCAAGCCGTAAGGGTGCGATGCGGTGCCAAGTAGAGAAACACATAAACTTCTGAAAACGACCAACGAATTTCATCAAGTTTACAATATAATAGTAAGATATTAAATAGACGATCTTGCCAAGGAAATAATTTGAATCAGTCGTCAAAGGGTAGAAGCAGTGAAGGCATGCAATCTCAGATCAAAATGCCAGTGGACGTGACAAAGTATTTCAAAGTATTTCCTCTAGCCTAAACAAAAATATAAATTAAATATGGACAACCGGAATATAAAAGGGCAGAGAGAAAATTTATTCATTCGGTCTTTTCAACATACATCGGGGAAATTCTCAATCTCATCCATCTACCTCCATGATTTCAAACATTTCAAAATCTGCTAGATCGTCTTCATCATCAACGACCATAGGCTCAATGACTTGGTTCGCCTCATCACAAGACATTGCTTCAATATTGCCCACCTGTTGCTGGGGCACAGTGGATAGTAAATGTTCATTGCAGGGCAAAACCATAGCTAGGTTGATGGTTACTGCTGCTGGTAGTATTAAAATCATCATGATTTCTGCTAGTGCTTGGTTGCATATAGAAATAGCTGGACGCTCAGAAATATTTCCAGCCAATAACTTACTATATATTAACAATATAAATAAGGCTAAATAACAAATCGTCAGCATATGAATTTGTTCAAGCAGAAAATCAAATCAATTTCTGAACCCAATGAGACGGGCATTCGTTGCTTATACTATTCTAACAATATAAATAAGAACAGAATTGTCTGGACAACAACCAATCGCTGATGTGCAAGCCGTAAGGGTGCGATGCGGTGCCAAGTAGAGAAACACATAAACTTCTGAAAACGACCAACGAATTTCATCAAGTTTACTATATAATAGTAAGAAATTAAATAGACGCACTTGCCAAGTAAATAAGTCGTTGATGAGTAAAATCGTCAGCATGTGAGGGCATACTGGTAGTAGAATAAAATTCGATATAGTGTACTATATAATAGTAAGTCGGTGCCTACCCTGCAAGTCGTCAGAATATGAAATCAAATCAGAAAACCAAGAGAAAATTAAATCAGGTTCTGAATATGAACGCTTTCGACACCAAGAAAACTTTCGATCCAATGAGAAGGGCAATCGCTGCTGATACTATACTAACAATATAAATAAGAACAGAATCGTCTGCACAACAAGCGGTGGCTGATGTGCAAGCCGTTAGGCTGCGATGGAGTGCTAAGCAGAGAACCACATCAACTTCTGAATACGACCAACGAATTTGAACAAATTTACTATATAATAGTAAGAAAATAAATAGACGCACTTGCCAAGAAAATAAGTCGTTGATTAGCAAAATCGTCAGCATGTGAGGGCATACAGATAGTAGAACAAAATTCGATATAGTGTACTATATAATTGTAACTCGGTGCCTACCCTCATCAGATTAAATCCACCTGAAGGCCTCCCTTGTCTACACGCTACAAAATTAAAAACTACAATCGCCATCATCGACATTACTACCTGTCAACCGGAATATGAAAGTGCACAGAACATTCATTCGTCCTAATTAACATCGATCGACAAATTCTCATCTTGGTTTCCAATATTTTCACATCAGTTAATAAGTTGTCGACTAGGTCGTTGTCATACCCATCAGCGATCCAATGACCGCTGACTTCGTTCGTGTTCATATTCTGCAATAAAGGTTAATCTAAAGCATTTTCATTTAGCAGCGATACACCAGCAATCTTAACTGATGGTAAAATTCATACTGCAATTTGTCTGTCGAATCCTGTTATAAAAATCATCATGAACACCATGTTTGACAGTTCTCTTAAAAAATCACTGATTTGCTTTGCCTTAGCTTAAAAATAGAGAATGCTAAATGAAATACCCTTCAATTAGGTCAGTATTAGTAGAAACGTTTATTAACTAAATTATTAAAAAAAAAATTACAACGTAGAAAGACAACAAAAATTAAATTAGGAAAATCCGATATAGCTGAATGAAAATATAAAAAAATTAAGCAAAATTAACAAAAAGTATGTTAAAAAATATTCTGATGTTAAGAAGTTTATTGTAACTGAAGATAGTTTATTTAAGGAAAAATGTGTATTGTATAAAAAATTAGATTACATCACCACGTCGCCTTCGAGTACTTCTTAAATTTATTTCGCTTGTTGTTGTTGTTGACTTGATTGCCGAATCCAATATGTTTTTGTTGCGTGTACGACTACGCGATTTTGTTACAATCGGTTTTGTAACTTCTACCGTCTTTAGACTGGGCGAATCTTCTAAGATAATGATGGGGGTGGGTTTCTTGGGTGATTTGCGTAAGCGGGTACGACCCCTTTTCGATTTATCGCCTAAATCTAGATTTTCTAATTTTGTTATTAAATCTGAAGTATTTTGTGGTTGATTCTCTTTGGTTGGTAAATTTTCCATTGATGATGATGTTGAGGATAGTGAAGATGATGAGGATGAGGCTAAGATGGAGGACGGTGGGGCATGTTTAGTGGTGGCTAAGGATGGTGTGGGATCTTTTTTGGCTATTTTCGGTTTTGAGGATTTGACTAAAGGTGTTTTCCTTGAATATGTTTTGGTAACTTTCGGGGTTGTATATGATGACGACGATTCCTTGGAAGGCTTTGTTTCTCTATTTTTGTTTACCACCACCATGTCATCATCATCCGAATCTACTATTATTTCAATGTCATCTTCACAAATATTAAATTTCGGTTTTGGCTTCGTTTTTGTTTCTGGACTGGAATTACTGCTACTATTTGTTGGAAGATGTTTGCGTTTACAAATTGATGCCACACTGCTAGCGGTAGGTTGTTTTTTATTTGCGTTTTCTAAGACATTTTTCTTGTTGCTTCTTGTTACTTCTTCGGGTGAGATATTGAATTTTTTGGTAATTTTGACCTTTTCATTACCTAAGATTATTCTGCTCTCTGTGTGTGGTAGTGGTTGTTTGATATTTAATGCCTGCTGTACAGCCGATAATTGTAATTTAAAATTCACCCTATAGACAACATCAACTTTCCATTTCATTGCATCACAAATTTCCAGGCCATAGTTAAGGCATTGCAATGCCTTGTCATGTTGACCATTGGCCCGTAGATAGTTAACATAATGTTGCATGGCCATAAGTTGTATACTTTTAAAAAAGTTTCGATTAAAGGCATTTTGACGCATTTCCAACCACTCTCTACCTTTTTCATAGAATGGCTGCAGTTGCACGTAATCCTCAACGAGAAAATAAAGACGAGCATTCAAACAGCCGATTAGAAAATAAGTCCAATCCATAAGTTCATTTTGTGGCAGTGTTTTGCTATCGATTTTAAATTTAAAATAATTTTTTAAATTTGTTATTTGAGCCTCAGGACGTAAATGTAATTTTCCCTGTTATGCAAATTGGAGGAGGAGACGAATTCTGATTATTTTAATTTGAAATTAAAATTATTTTAATTTTGCTTACCGTTTTAATGGGCGATAATTGCACCTGGGCCAGGCGTCGTGCAGCCTCTATGTCATTATGATGATTTAGTGACGACAGTATGTCATTGTGAATCTCCGATAACACGGGGTTATTACATTTCACCTCATCCGTGGCGGTTTTAACAGAATTCCCCACCAATTCTTTTAAACCTCTAATACCCATGACATATTCAATTATTTTCATTTTAGTCTGAAAATCAAAAGAAACTAAATTAAAAAAATACACATTTTTCAAAATCTCACTGAAAAACTCACCTGAGCCTGATCAACATATTCCATTTGTAAATTAATCCACATCCATGAACACATAATCTGTGCCAAACGCAAAGCAAAACCATACTGCACGGCACATCGACAGGCCGCAATGAAAATTGAATTAAGGAAATTATCATACAAACGATTAGCTGAGCATTCGGCCATGTCCTGGGTCATATTTGAAATTAACATATTATAGGACAAAGCATCGCCAGAACCAAAAGAAAAATCCCGCAAACGATCCAATGTCCTTTCCATTTCATCCATTAAGCATTGATTCAATAACAAATTCTCAGCCTTCTTTGGCACAGCAGGAGTAGCATCACCAGCCGTCAATTGGCGATAATGCTTCCACAATAGACGATATCGTATTATATCTAGTGTAAACATAACAATATCGTAACATCCTTGACGTTCGCTAATTTCCTCATGTTTCTCTTCGACAAACTGCAACAATATTTGGGCATAATTATATCTCCCGCTGTTGGCATAGTAGTAAGCAATCTGCAAGGTGGCCAGAAATATAGCATTTTGCCTACGTCTTGTCAGGCTTGCTAGTTGTTCCAAGCCCTGGGTTATATGCGGTAAATGTAATTGAATTTCTTTTTCCAAGTCAAGGCAAGAGGTGGCATCGCCTTTTTCATATAACATCGATAGCTCACAAAAGAATGTAAGACTTGTTAGGGCCGAACAACTATTCAACACCAGTTGTGAGATTTTATAGTGTAACAGCCAAACATTTGAGGCATATTCCAGATAATTGCCAAATTGTAAATACTGAGCCAATGTTGTAAGATCATCGATAATGGCTTCCCAGTCGAGAATGGCATCTTCACTGGATATTTGTTCAATATCGAACTGGAAATAAAAGAAAGATGGTGAATTAAAAATGAATTTTTCAACAAGACAAACACATATTTCTGATTTTTTCAAAGCTTTGATTTTGAAATAATATTTTTTTAGCACGTTTATTATTTATCTTTTCTACTCACCCTATCGTAGAATTCTTGAAAAGCAACAAACCCATCATAGGCCAGCTTAACATATTGCAATTCATTACAAATGGTCATCTTTTCCATTTCTTTATTCAGCAACAATTGTTCCAATTGATTTTCGCCGAAATCTTTTGTCTCCAACGGGGTCGTTTGTGATCGTTGATTGTGATATTCTTGCAACAATTTCGTACACGTATGACCATATGTTAAGTGATCCAAACGACTCAGTCCAGTTTTGGTACGTAAATACTTATGTATGGAATGGAATTTTGGTACCTGAGCGGTGGTGAGTTTTGTGGCTCGTGCCGTTATCACAAAGTCATAATACGATTGGCTAGATGCTATTAATGATTGCATTAAATTTAGATTCGACCTGTAATATTTGACAGTGTGTTGCACCTCCAACCAGTGTAGAAGTTTTTTGCGGCATGGTTTCAAGTGTGGCCGCAATGGATTTGTGCTACGCATTAACGAATGCAATATACAATTTTCATGTGGTGGTATGACGACGGGGGTGTCCGTGGTTTCTTTGGTTTGACGTTGTTGTTTTTGGGCCTGCTGTTGTTCCTCTTTGAACGCATCACTATAGTACATACTGATTTGTCCACGTATTTGGGTGAAATCTATTTCCGAATTTAAATGCAGCAGAGAGCCAATGTAACATAACTGCATTTCACGTATTTGTGCGACATCTGCACCGAAACATTGTACTGTGGCTTTATAGATACGCCTTACCAGCAAAGGCCACTCGGTTTCGGAAAATTTGTGATTTATTTTCAAATATAATTCAGCTAATTTCATGCAAGTTTTCACCTGTTTTGCAGTGCAGGCACTAACAGCAGCCTGCTTAAAACGTGTCAATAAGAAGGCTATATCTTGCGATTTATCATCAATGCAGTCCATTTTGTCAATTATTTTAAAGGCATGACTGATAATTAGCAGTAAGGGTTTTTGTAACAATTCCGCATAGATGTCCTGGAAGAAATGAAAATAAAAGAGAAAATTATATCAAATGTAACAGAAAAAAATATGGCGTGGATTAAAAAAATAACTTTTTCAAGTCGTGGATTAAAAAAAAGGTATTCCGAAGATTAAACTTACCTTCATATTACTATCCTCTCCCCCCAAATCATCATCCACCACACAGACAGCATCCTCCTCTTTGGGTTCATTTTTACAATTTTGACAATATAAAACAAACGTCGATAAGGCAGCATTGGCAAATGTTAAAATGATATGTTTACGAAAACTGGAACAACAGCGGATATTATTTAATTTTGTTTCAGCTACAATACAAGGTGCCAATTTCATTGTTTCCAATAGAAACATTAAGAGAGCCTGATACGATTCGATATGTTTCATTTGTTTCCAAAAACCACCGAATATCGATGTATTTTGCATCTGAGTATGCAAGGTACTTATGAAGACCAATAAGTCTTTGAACCACAATTGATTCATGGCATTTTTGGAATATATCTCAAATCGAGATTTAAAGCCATCACAACATTTTGTAATGGCATCTACAAATCCTTCGTTGGGTCTTTGGGTGCTGCATATTATTTTCAAATATTCATAAAGTTGTCCAAATAATTCGGCTATGACTTTGTCTGATTTTAAATTGCTATCCACAGTGCAATATTTCAAGAGTAGTACAGACAATTGTGTTTGAAAATTATCAATTGTATCGAAGACAATGAAATTATTCAAAGTTTCAATTATAAAGTGGGCTTTTTGTTGCGTTTCCTCTTTTGTTGGTTGAGGCAGACGTTGTTGGCTTTGCAGCCGAAACAAAGCGGCAAACATGCGAGCAACCTTTTCCGTCGCTACAGAACTAAATAATTTTTGCATTTTTGTATATCCCGTGGGAAACAGACACTGCAGGCACTTTTGTAGCACATCCTTAATTTGCAAATTAAATTCTTTGTTTCTATCTAACATTTGTTCAAACAGAACCTGCAGATTTTCCACAATGTGATTCAGTTCTGTGTGACCATTTTGCAGGAACATTTGATTACAATACATAGAAACAAAGGCCAAACAGAGATCTTCCGTTTGTAGTTTACTAGGCGGCAGATCACAGATGTAGTAATAGATTTTAGAGGCATACTCACAATGTTTCTGAAAAAAAAAAAATAGGAAAATAATTATTTATAATAAATCGAATTTGGTTAAGATTGTCCTCCATCCTCACCTTAGCAACCAAATGATAATGGAAGTAGCGTAAATTATTCACATATGCCGACCAATATTTATCACTGCATTCCGGTTTCAGACTATCCCCAAAGATCTCTGTTATAATTTCACAGTATATCTGCGGATGTTTTAATTCACATTTAGCTATACCACTGAGGATACAACAGGCAAACATAAGCTGGTGTTTCGTTGCATCCTGATGGCTGGATTCTCCGTAGCGTTTGAAGTACTTTCGAATTTGTTGTTGTGCAGCTAGGGCCTCATTTTCACTGCCTCGTAGTTCATTTTCGAAATTATTTTGCATATTGTTTTTCAATATAACACATATAAAACATTTAAATTAAATAATTACAATAATTACTATAATTCAATATTTATTCCATTTATTTCACAAAGAAAGATTCCAAAGACTCTTTGAATGAAATAGCTGAAATAGCGCTATTGTTTTGAATTTCAAATGGCATCTAGGGTTATGTAGGCCGTTTTTCGGCCAATTGGTAATCGAACTGTGATCGATGACAAATATAGTATGTAATAACGACCTCAATGTCTTTATTACATTTGGTCTGTTCCCGTACTGCAAGAATCTCCTCGGTTTTACTATTTTCTTCGATAGCATAAAGGCAAATTCGTTATCGCAGTAAAAAGTAGTAGCTTCTTGCAGTACGGGAACAGACCAATTTAATACGTCATAATGAAGTAACAGTAGGTTTACATAGTACTGGATTTAGTTAATCCCGTTGATTTCAGAACATAAATGCCAAATAAATCCTCATTGTTGATGATGAATGACGTGCTTGAATGTTCAGGTGGCCAAACAAGCAAAAGTTGAGCCAAACAAATCTAGGTCGTGTAAAGCGGTGTACACACTATCATTTTTGACTGTCATTTTTTTATCGATTACTGACTGTCCAACAACCATTAATATTTTTGTGGTTGCCTGATGAGTGACAAACATGTGAGGCCACACTATCAAACAAGCAAAATTTGGGCAAGAGTGCCATTCAAAAATGATAGTGTGTACACCGCATAAGAAGCAATCGTTATCGGCAATTTTCGATTAAAAATCTCCAAACTGTCAAATTTTTTGTTTATGTTTTCATACGATTAAGTCAAAATTTAAAACATTTTGACATCTCGGATGAAATCATCGAACGACCTTATTATTGGACCATGGTTTGTATTTCTTATCGAACATTTCGATAATCTATTGGTCGAATACGTCTTCATATCCCCGAAATGTTTTTCAAAACAATAGCGCCATTTCAGGCAAACAAATTTCGGTCGAAAATTAATTAAGAAGTTCATATTCTAGATACGCAACAACAAATTGGAAAATATTTCAAACGTCATGGGGAGTTCGACGACCAGGGTGCAGCAAACATCAGCTCATCTTTGCCAGGTGTAATGGTACAATTATAAAAGGTAACAGCAAATCCCAGCTGATTTGATTCCAACGTAATACTAGTGTCAATATGAATTTGAGAAATAATGTTTTTAAAAATCACCCAACAGGAAAATTGGGAACGGATACAATTTGAAATTGTTCATTATTAAATGTGCTCCCGTATTCAATTTACTCAATCTGCCTGCTGGGAAAGTTTGAGGAAGCACATCTTTCTTCAAGGAATAACTCGCTATTCCCAGCATTTTCATATGTGTTACACATATATATGGCAATGGCTCAATTATAGGAAAGATGTGGAAGCGATAGAAATATTAATTTGATAGATTTTCATTCATGTTTTTCAATTTTTATTTTGAGGATTCGAAAATATTTCATTTTCAAAATAAAAATAAGTTGATGATAATTTGTTTGTTTGTTTACATTTTTCTGTCAAATGAGTTGACACTAGTAGAACTTACAACAACAAATTTCCATGTGGTTGTTGTATCGTTTTTTGTACAACAACACTTGCCGTTACCTTCTATTATTATACCATGGCCAGGTGTATTCCATTTACTCGAAGTTAGGTCTGTTCGAGGCTATAATTTAGTAATATGAATTCTCATTGAGTAGAAAATCTGCCTAGCAAAAATTATCAATATTGGTCCACATTATTGGATAGCCAAAATATGACGGTATCCCACAATAATCTGTATTTTAAAAATTTTCTGTACGTATTTTGAACTTAATCAGCTGGGTAGAATCATTCAAAGGTACCCTTCAATATTCTATATTTTGAGGATTTTTGACACGTTTTCAATCGAATTCGCTGTAAATTGGTATTTTCGGGTCTCATTGGTCGATTCATAGAAAATTGAAGTACCAAAAATCATCATTAAAGGTATTTTTTAGGGTATCCCTCATATAAATGTGCCTCTCAAATTTCGGTATTTTGCAAACGTTTTGTCAACCGAATTGGTTCAAATTTGATATTTAGGGTTCTCCTTGGTAGCAAATCTTACCGGATTTCTCTTGATCAAGCAACGAGAAATCAACTTGACCATGTTGTGATAGAAGGAAGGCATTCGTTAAGTGTTTATATGAACTTCTTAATTAATTTTCGACCGAAATTTGTTTGCCTGAAATGGCGCTATTGTTTTGAAAAACATTTCGGGGATATGAAGACGTATTCGACCAATAGATTATCGAAATGTTCGATAAGAAATACAAACCATGGTCCAATAATAAGGTCGTTCGATGATTTCATCCGAGATGTCAAAATGTTTTAAATTTTGACTTAATCGTATGAAAACATAAACAAAAAATTTGACAGTTTGGAGATTTTTAATCGAAAATTGCCGATAACGATTGCTTCTTATGCGGTGTACACACTATCATTTTTGAATGGCACTCTTGCCCAAATTTTGCTTGTTTGATAGTGTGGCCTCACATGTTTGTCACTCATCAGGCAACCACAAAAATATTAATGGTTGTTGGACAGTCAGTAATCGACAAAAAAGTTGACAGTCAAAAATGATAGTGTGTACACCGCTTTACACGACCTAGATTTGTTTGGCTCAACTTTTGCTTGTTTGGCCACCTGAACATTCAAGCACGTCATTCATCATCAACAATGAGGATTTATTTGGCATTTATGTTCTGAAATCAACGGGATTAACTAAATCCAGTACTATGTAAACCTACTGTTACTTCATTATGACGTATTAAATTGGTCTGTTCCCGTACTGCAAGAAGCTACTACTTTTTACTGCGATAACGAATTTGCCTTTATGCTATCGAAGAAAATAGTAAAACCGAGGAGATTCTTGCAGTACGGGAACAGACCAAATGTAATAAAGACATTGAGGTCGTTATTACATACTATATTTGTCATCGATCACAGTTCGATTACCAATTGGCCGAAAAACGGCCTACATAACCCTAGATGCCATTTGAAATTCAAAACAATAGCGCTATTTCAGCTATTTCATTCAAAGAGTCTTTGGAATCTTTCTTTGTGAAATAAATGGAATAAATATTGAATTATAGTAATTATTGTAATTATTTAATTTAAATGTTTTATATGTGTTATATTGAAAAACAATATGCAAAATAATTTCGAAAATGAACTACGAGGCAGTGAAAATGAGGCCCTAGCTGCACAACAACAAATTCGAAAGTACTTCAAACGCTACGGAGAATCCAGCCATCAGGATGCAACGAAACACCAGCTTATGTTTGCCTGTTGTATCCTCAGTGGTATAGCTAAATGTGAATTAAAACATCCGCAGATATACTGTGAAATTATAACAGAGATCTTTGGGGATAGTCTGAAACCGGAATGCAGTGATAAATATTGGTCGGCATATGTGAATAATTTACGCTACTTCCATTATCATTTGGTTGCTAAGGTGAGGATGGAGGACAATCTTAACTAAATTCGATTTATTATAATTATTTTCCTATTTTTTTTTCAGAAACATTGTGAGTATGCCTCTAAAATATATTACTACATCTGTGATCTGCCGCCCAGTAAACTACAAACGGAAGATCTCTGTTTTGCCTTTGTTTCTATGTATTGTAATCAAATGTTCCTGCAAAATGGCCACACAGAACTGAGTCACATTGTGGAAAATCTGCAGGTTCTGTTTGAACAAATGTTAGATAGAAACAAAGAATTTAATTTGCAAATTAAGGATGTGCTACAAAAGTGCCTGCAGTGTCTGTTTCCAACGGGATATACAAAAATGCAAAAACTATTTAGTTCTGTAGCGACGGAAAAGGTTGCTCGCATGTTTGCCGCTTTGTTTCGGCTGCAAAGCCAACAACGTCTGCCTCAACCAACAAAAGAGGAAACGCAACAAAAAGCCCATTTTATAATTGAAACATTGAATAATTTCATTGTCTTCGATACAATTGATAATTTTCAAACACAATTGTCTGTACTACTCTTGAAATATTGCACTGTGGATAGCAATTTAAAATCAGACAAAGTCATAGCCGAATTATTTGGACAACTTTATGAATATTTGAAAATAATATGCAGCACCCAAAGACCCAACGAAGGATTTGTAGATGCCATTACAAAATGTTGTGATGGCTTTAAATCTCGATTTGAGATATATTCCAAAAATGCCATGAATCAATTGTGGTTCAAAGACTTGTTGGTCTTCATAAGTACCTTGCATACTCAGATGCAAAATACATCGATATTCGGTGGTTTTTGGAAACAAATGAAACATATCGAATCGTATCAGGCTCTCTTAATGTTTCTATTGGAAACAATGAAATTGGCACCTTGTATTGTAGCTGAAACAAAATTAAATAATATCCGCTGTTGTTCCAGTTTTCGTAAACATATCATTTTAACATTTGCCAATGCTGCCTTATCGACGTTTGTTTTATATTGTCAAAATTGTAAAAATTAACCCATAGAGGAGGATGCTGTCTGTGTGGTGGATTATGATTTGGGGGGAGAGGAGAAAAATGTGAAAGTAAGTTTTGTCTTCGGAATAATTGCGTTTTTATTAAATAATATTTCATAGAAAACTTCTACAAAACCCCGAAGTAATTTTATGGAAATTAACTTCCTTGTCCGTATATAGAAATATAGCCCCTTATCAGTTAGAAATGTACCTCTTTCCCCTCAGCTTCTACATGAAAATAGAATCCTCAGTCCATCAGCACATATATAGAAAAATACTATCTATCTAGACCTAGAAAAAATATTTTTAAAAAATCCACACGTTGAACAAATTGTTTTTGAAAATCCACGCCTTGATTTTTTTAAATCCACGCCTTGATTTTTTAAATCCACGCCTTGAAATTTTTTTTAAATCCACGCCTTGATTTTTTTTTAAATCCACGCCTTGAATGTTTTTTCAAAAATCCACACCTTAAAATTTTTTTCAAAAATCCACGCCTTGAAATTTTTTTCAAAAATCCACGCCTTGAAATTTTTTTTAAATCCACGCTTTGAAATTTTTTTTTAAAAAATCCACGCCTTGAAATTTTTTTTAAATCCACGCCGATTCGGATTAGCAACAAAGGAGGGATCTAATGTAACACGGACGAAAGCACTCATTGTCCGGTAATGACATAGAAGCACAATGGGAAAGAATTGTCCACTCCCTACAAACTGAAACCCATGGTAGATCAGGAGTGTCGTAATTCTACTGATGTGAGAAACGCAGCGTATAGGGCAAGCCTCCAGACAGTAGCTACAAGTAATGTGATGGAGAATTATCTGGAGAAAAGAAAAGAGGAGAAATGTATTTTCCGAAAAAAGGAGAAAGAACAAGAAAAACGTGGCCAAATCGAGATATACAGGAGTCAGAAGGAATTCAGGAAATTTTACAAACGAGTAAAACACGAAACCGAATGCTTTGCTGCAGGCACGTCCTCCTGTAGAGATGAAAATGGAAACCTGGTGACAGCGTGCTGAGGATCTGGAAGGAGCATTTTGCAAAGCTTAATATGTGCCAACTATAGAGGAATGTCTCCTTCCCATCGCATATAAGGTGCTATCCAGCGTGATCAATGACATTATTGGACCATACCAATGCGGCTTCAGGCCTAGCAAATCCACCATTGAACAGATTTTCACTCTGCCCCAGATCCTGCATAAGACCCAAGAAAAACACATCGAACCATTTCACCTATTCGTCGACTATAAAGCCTCATTCGACAGCCCTATCCGCTCAGAGGTGTTTAAATTCACATCTGCGCTCGACATTCCTGCAAAATTAATACTGCTATGTAGGATAACTTTAACTGGCACAAGATCAGCAGTTAAAGTCGGAAAGCCCTTTATTACCGAACGAGGATTCAGACGGATGGATCACGTAGAAGGGGAAGGTCACGAATTCGATGGAAAGATTAAGTGGAAGACATCTCGAAGCAGGGTCTTTAAAATTGGAAAAACTGCGCACAAGACCGACGCGCCTGGATATACTTGTTTAGCTCGGCTTATGCAACAAGTGTTTTGTAACAAGCTAGCTAAGTAAGTAGCTTCCATATAAGAATATAGACATAGTTTTGAAAGTTTAAACCTCATGTCCCCATTGTAGTTGGCGATGTAATTTGGCATTTTGTGATCTGGGAGTGTAATACAAATTTTTGGAGAAAAATGTCTATATAAATCCAATTTTTGCTATAGCCTTCACATAAAGGTCCCGCCCTATTTTCAGTATTATTAAGTTTTTAACCGAATTTATCGAGATGATTATAATTGCTTATATCGGATTCTTGGAGAAAAAATTATTTTAAGAATTTTTTTTTCTATGAAAATTCAATTAAATCATCGCCATCATAACAAATTAATAATAATTAATCTAAATAAAAACCATGATGTCATTCAGACCTTTAGGTTCATTGTGGTACTATGTGGCTATGAAGAATCATCAAAACAAAATAAAAAAAGAAAACTATTAATAATATGAAAACTATTAAAAATTGAAAAAAAATAATAAAACAACAACAAAAGTGGTGAATTTATAAGATTTTATTAAGTTGTTAAACATTTTATATATCGCATTAGTATATAAAAAATAAATTATTATATACTAAAGTATCTGAAGTATATTTACCACTTTGCATTTCTCTTTGTCCGTGTATTTTTAAATACATATAATAAAATAAATCTTTGCAATTATTTTCTTATGATTTAATTTCTGAGAGACAAGGGAAATACTTTATAAAAATTCGTAATTTGTGTTGGTTTTTTTCTGAATGGAAATAAATAATAAATGTAAAAACAATTAAAATCTCACTTTTAAGAGATAGCCATCATATTTCTTTTGATTTTCTTCTTCTTCATAGAGGACAAGACACATTACAATAGTTTTGGTTATATGGAAGTAAATATAAGACAATCAATTATATTGATACAAAATTCAATATTTTATATATAGGTATGTATGTACACTTTATCATTGTATGAAATGAGAGATAATCTATTTTGTTGTTTTTATTTATATAGGTTCTGTTTTAAGATAAGTTTCGATTCGGCATTGTTGGAACATACATTATGATGTCAATTGATAGATTTCAAAATAAATATTTGGTGTATATTTAAAATAGAGATAATATTTAGTGGTTTATTTTGTGACAATATTTTCGGTTTTTCAAACTTGTATTTTATTTCTTATACAAATCCAAGCAGCACATATAATTCGTTGATATCATGATATTGGAAACGAGGACAGGTATCATGCTGGTTTTCGGGACATCTGAAAAGAAAAAATGAAAAATTGTCTAAATTATTTTTCTTTTAGATAATGAGTTTTCAGAAACAATATTGTAAAAAATAGTCTCCAAATCTAAAAGACTACGCTGCCGGTAAGCTGATGTTTCAGACAACACTGTTAAATAGGTCCTATGTCAAAACATGGACCCTTAGTAATATTTTTTACAAGAAGTTATTATAACATTGAGATTCCTTAATGACAAATTCGATCGGAATATGTCATTAGAATCTTTAATATTCCCAAAATGGGGTTTGGAATAATAAACCGACCTTCGAAATCCTTAAAATGTGGCTGAGCTGGGGCTGCCTGAATAAAATGTGCATGTTCTTCTTATTTGGGTTGTGACAGGACGTTTGTTCCATAAACCGAACTTAAAAAAAAACTTACGTCGGTCTTGTACGCAACTCATCTAATTTGAAAGTCCATATTCCGATATGTTGTCTTCCACTTTATCTTTCCATCAATTGATGGCTTTCCCCTTCTGCGTGAAACATCAGCTGGCTCGCTTTTATATATCTTTTGAACTGGGGCATCCTCATCCATTCTCACAACATGACCTAGCCAACGTAGTCGCTGCAGCTCGATACGTCTGACTATGCTGATGTCCGAGATAGATGGTAAAGCTCATGGTTCATTCGACGGCCATATTCACCGTCGACTCAGATCGATCGGCCCATAGATCTTCCGGGGAATATTTCTCTCAAACACTACAAGAGCTGCCTCATCTGCTTGAGCAAGTACCCATGCTTCAGATCCATACAACAGCACGGGTAATATCAGCGTCTTGTAGAGTGTGAGTTTGGTCTGGCGAGAGGTGGCCTTACTTTTGAGATGCTTTCGCAGACCATAGTAGCATGTTATTAGTTTTGTTTATGGCGGTACCGAGGTATATAAAATCGTTCACTACCTCGAAGCTGTAGTTTTCAAGTTCCACAGTTGGTCCGAGTCTACTGAACGTCTTGCGCGTTGATACCATTAGCTTGGTCTTCTCGCCATTTAATGCCAGCCGCACTTTGGCAGACACCTTCTCAATTCGTTCAAAGGTGGCTGTTACCGATCGCAATGTTCGACCCATAATATCGATGTGATCGGCTAGTAACATATGATGTTTGGTGCACGGAGTGACAACGCCATTTGCATCTCGTATGACCTATTCCATCAGGATGTTAAAGAGATCAGACGACAAACTGTCACCTTGTTTGAATTCTCGTTCCTCGTGAAGAGCTCCGCGTGGTCCACACACAGACATGGCTATAAACACCTCTGAGCGGATTGGGTATGCGGCTTTGTAGCGAAAAGGTTGATAATGTGCATATTAGAGCACAATTTATTTGAGCAGATTTTTTTTACTCTATTTTAAAAGTGGGGGCTAAGTAAGACCACATCAAACACGTAATATAGGTCGGAGAGTTTTTTATAGGCTTTGCCAATATAGGCAAGAACTTCCGAATATCTAAATTGTCA
The DNA here is from genome assembly GCF_032173495.1 of Musca vetustissima. Classification (NCBI taxonomy): domain Eukaryota; kingdom Metazoa; phylum Arthropoda; class Insecta; order Diptera; family Muscidae; genus Musca; species Musca vetustissima. Next base: position 198,431 of record NW_026879744.1, on the reverse strand, counting down.
AAGAAAAATTCTGTATTAAAAAATTCTATAAGCGTAACACTTACTTATTTGTTTAGTTTATCATCCAATAATCCTTTGGCGGCTGATCAAATACTCCATTCCGTTGAAATTGTTCTTGCTGTTGTTTGTTTAATTATTGTTTTCTTTTTTCAATGCCTTGTCTCATCTATGAAAATATTGAAAACTCCCTCTCCTCTGTTCATCAAATTTAACTCAACACACGATCAGCAGCAATATTGAATGCATCCAAAAATACACCCATTGGCGTTGAGGGGCTCAAGCTAACTCCGGTAGCCAAATTTGTCACCTTATTTTTCAAATTCCTCAAACGCAGAGAAGCGTGAATAAATGTCAACGAGAAAGGCAACAACAACGTGAAACATGACAACAGTATAGCATCGAACCAATGCAACAACAAATATCCAACCAACAGGGCACCACCGAGGATATACCATTTCTGGTTATCACCACCAGCCGCTGGTACCCTCAAGCGTACAAATCTCGTCTGGCCACTGAAGAAATGCAAGATAATGGCAATGATCATAGCCTGTACGGTAAGTCCACAAATGATTTTCACTGGATTCACAATCATCATAAGGCCATAGATGGCCAAAAACAGAAGGAAATAATTCGTCTGGTAGTAGAGGAGATTCTTCACCACACGATTACCCCATTTGTCGAAATCCTTGATGTTGGGTATTTGAAACCTGGCCGAACCCAGTACGAAATCATCGAGACTACGCAAAGGTGGCAATTCCAGATTATCAGAGGCCACATCTACCATTTTTTCTGTGGTGGTGTTGCTGCTGTTGTTGTTAGTGGAGAGATAAAAGGTTTTTTCTAATTTTTGACACGCTTTATTTTGTTTGCAATAATGTCGTTGTTGTTATTGCTTTTGTTGTCTCCCAATATGTGGCGAATCGTCACCAGCCCTCTATATAATACGACACACGATAATTGTTAATAATGTCTGCCTTGTAGGTCTCTGGTACACTGCTTGTAATTTCAATTATTTCATAAAATACCCAGATATGAATCACGGCTGACGTACAGGGTATAGTTTTTCTACTACTATTTTGGTGTGCTAATAATACAACGCTGTCGACAGCGGTATTTATTTGGCAGACTGTGACAGTTGACATGAACAGCGGAGGAGAGTTATAATGAAGAGAGAGTATGAGATACTTTCGGTTAAGTTAAATGATGTTCAGCCAGAAGTTAGACAGTTAGAAGAAGGACACTCTTGGTCCATTGTGCCCATTCTGAGTTTGGAATTTTCGGCACGTTCTTATTGACTGTAAAAATCAATACAGTCAATAGCTGTAAACATCTATTGACTTTAAACATCTTCTTACCAAAAATTATCAATATTGGTCAACTCCTTGCGATAGACTCCATATAACTTCCCATTATTCAGTATCTTGGGGTGTTTAGACAAGTTTTCCAATACAACAGGCTATAATTTGATATGTTGTATTTCCATTGGATGATCCATCTTCCTATAAAAACATATAACATATAAAACATAACGATATCTCAAACTATTCGGTATTTTTGAGATTTTTGGCACGTTCAGGCATGGTCCGTGTGACGAATTTTTAGGTTTTCGACTGTCAAAAAGGTGTAAACGTCGAAAACGTCATATACCTGTTATAAAATGTAATAAACGTAGTAAACGTCATTTATATCAATATTATCAGCATACACAGTTATTTTCAAGAATATATATTATTTTTACATATATCTGACTATTCCTTACTAGAACTGATAACAATTAATTTAATTTTTTTCGAGAATAAAATTTTGAAATTTTATATGGATTTGAGTAAAGCATGCATAATTTGCAAATTGATTAATGTCGAAAACCTAATGGATTTGGGTTGGTTTCCGACGTTTCTGACGTATGTATTATACGTCGGAAATGTATGTCATTTACGTCACTGTTTCTGACAGGCCATCTCTGGGCACGTTTTAACCTTATTTGGCTGTAAATTGGCATGTTGAGTTTTCATTTAGTTGATAGATCTTCCTATGAAAAATTATAAATATTCCTCAACAAACCCCATATAAATGTATCTCTCATTCGGTATTTCGGAGATTTTGTGCAGGTTTTTTCAACCAAATTAGCTATAATTTAGTGTTTAGAAATCTATCCTACCAGAAATTATCACGGCCGAACCTAACGACTTCATTACTTGCTTAATATTCACCACCTTATGAGAGAACCGCTCTAATTTAGCTATTTGGATTGTACACAAGACGTAATTTGTAACATGGGATTTCGCATTTTTGGCGTTTAAAAAAATTCACCGGAAACAAATTTGACTCATATAGTCAACCCTCATTTTCAACATAGTTCGGCCCTTTATTTGATATCGCTGATAGCAACCAATTTGGCCGGCTCTTGACTTCTCTTATAGTCGATTTTGACCGCATTAAATATAATTGATCAGTTCCTGAACTTGCAATAAAATTTGACATATGTATTTGTTTTTGGTATTCATTTTCTAAATTTTTTGCTACCTCTTGTTATTCTCTGTCTCCGTATTGTAAATACGACGCCAAAATCATATGTTTTCTGTGTAACCAAACTGTCATTTTGGCAGCAAGATTAAACAAGTCCAAGGTATATTTATAAGGTAACCGTATCAAGGCAGATGATGGTAACATTATATGTCAAACAGAATTTTGTTATTTTAATTCGCCGTAGGTAGATAAAAAGAGAATTTAAATTTAAAAACAAAAACAATGCGTTTGCTTTTTATTGAAATACATGTTGTGAAAGAATTAAAAAAACCAATAACATAAATCTGGAATATTGGACTTAAATTTTTTGCGGAGCAAAACTATGCGGTGATTATCTTATACTTCAGCCTCTAACAATACCATAGTTATGACCTTCATAGAAAATGAAATAAAGTTATTGGTCCATTTCAAAATATCATTGCCAAAACTATTGGTTTTGCCTTTGACCAGAACGGAATGAACATCATAACTTAATGAAGTACAGATGGATGGGCACACAGATATGACTTGAATTTCAGTTGATACAACAGATAACATAAGAACAAACTCTACCCTTAAAGGAGATGAAATTTAAACAGAAAAAAGATAGTGGATTCTACACCCAGAATATTTTGTCCGTATTTGTGAATCTTGGAGCAGTTAAATTTTGCTAGATTTCCGACACCGAAACACGTTTTGTATGCCTTTATCATGGTATATTTAAATTTGTTTCGAATTTCATTTGGAGTCCATGGAATGCATTAAAATTCAAGGATAAATAGTCAACGCCCGGTTCCGTTCCTAAGTTCTTCATTGAATTTAAGTCGCGGTTTGATGTTCTTTTTCAATCACCAATCTGAATTTGCACAAACATTCATAATTTTAAAAATTACTAAAAAGTAAACAAATATTTTTAATATTTCAAAATGCTGAATTCTGATTGGTTGAATGAAATTCGCTTCAAATTTGATATGTTACGGCGAATCAATTATTATTTGCCTTGTTAACTATTTTGACATATCATGTTCCCAATTCGCCGATGCGGCTACCTTATGTATCTACCTTGAACAAGTCAATTCCGATTGGGGATTGGGGGTCTTGAGGCCAATCAAGATAAGGCAAAACAAAAACTCATTGCTTAGCAAACAAAAAGTTACACTGGATGTTATTCTAAGAGGACACCACAGCCTGTGCAGATGTATGCTCAAAATTGGCTTCTTTGGAAACAGGTCAATTGCAGGGCAACGAATTATGCCACTGTTCCGGTTTTTCAAAATATCGAGAACAATATTTTATTGGATTTGTATACCCTCAAACTCATGACTAATGAGTGTATAGGCTCTTTCTATGCCAAAAATGTGCCCCTTCGAAATATTGGTTTCAGAACCCCACTTTTTGGACAAAATCCGTTTCAGAGAATTTTTAGTCGATTTACAAATGTCCGTCCGTCCGTCTGGCTAATGCACACGATAACTCTCGAATGGAATGCCTTCTTCCTGTGAACAGCTGCTGGTATTCTGATTTCTAGGGAAGAGCTGCTGCCACTCTTTTTCTTGTAAGAAAATCTTTTTCCTATAGGAGGTGCAGGTATTCTGATTTCTATGGAAGAGCTGCACCTACCCTTTTTCTTATAGGAAAATCTTTTCCCCATAGAAGAGCTGGAGGGAATCTTCTTCCTAAAGGAGAGGTGGAGGTATTCTTCCTGTGGAAGCCCTGGAGGCATTCTTCTTCCTATAGGAGAGCTTGATGTATTTATCTTCCTATAGAAGACCTGCAGCTAATCTTCCTATGGTAGAGCTGCAGTTATTTTTCTTCCTATAGGAAAGCTGGTGGTATTCTTCCTATAGGAGATCTGGTGGTATTCTTCTTTAAATGTATTCTTTGGTTGCACATCTTTATATGTACCAAACCTTTATCAAATGCGAAGATGGAGCCTATAGGCAAATGATCCGACTTATTTAGGTATATCAAAGATTGGTCTGGCCCTTTTTTTAAAAGAAGTCAATCTATTTTTATACCTTGCAAAACTATGTTGTCAGGGTATTATTGCTTTGTGCAGCCCCAAGAGTTTGTAACGCTGCGAAATATTGACCCTAGACCCACCTTTAAGTATACCGATTTTCATATCTCGACTAGTTGAGTCCATCTAGACATGTGTGTAAACACGATACAGGCCACAGTTATGGAACAATATTTACGAAAGATGGGTTCTGTCCAATGAAGATCCTATTGTTGGTTTGGTAAAGATCACGACATAACTCTAGTTTAGTAAAAACGATCATATTTTTCTGAAATTTTTTCCAGAGGTAGGTATTTTTACCCTAATTATGGGAATGCATTTTTTTCTTGGGGGGCATACCCGGTTACACGGTTATTTGACCCGAAAGTTTGTGTACGGGTACCCGGTTATATCCGGTTCTACGGATCCAGTTAATATATCATTTGAAAGGTTATAAAAATACCTTTCCATTGAGTGGTAATATGATGGGGTTTTGGAGATACAGTCAAAAAACTGGGTTTTGGACCCCGATTTTTTTGAAAAACTCCCTAAAAGTCGAACTTTGGTCCATAAGGGTCTCTCTCCAATTCTGACTCAAATAATAGACCACAAATTGCCCTTTCCAAAATGGTGCGATATGTGGCTGTATCTGTTGGGGATCAAAAGATATGGGCCTTAGAACCTTAAAAAACACGGAAATTCTGTCGCGACTTTAAACCCCGGCCGCAGGCCAGCCACCATCATTATTATTATTTAACAGGAGATTCTGTCGCGTAGACGGTGTTGGTGTCTATCCATAGGAGAAAGTCTTAAATGTCCAAAAAACTATTCTATTTAAAAGGAGATTCGGTCGCGTAGCCGGTGTTGGTATCTGTCCATAGGAGAAAGTCTTAAATCCCCGGCCGAAGGTCGGTCACCCAAAAAAACTATTCTATTGTTGGTAACTGTCCATAGGAGAAAGTCTTAAATTCCCGGCCGAAGGCCGGCCACTTAAAAAAACTATTCCGGTGTTGGTATCTGTCCATAGGAGAAAGTCTTAAATCCCCAGCCGAAGGCCGGCCACCCAAAAAAACTATTCTATTTAAAAGGAGATTCTTAGCCGGTGTTGGTATCTGTCCATAGGAGAAAGTCTTAAATCCCCGGCCGAAGGCCGGCCACCCAAAAAACCTATTCTATTTAAAAGGAGATTCGGTCGCGTAGCCGGTGTTGGTAACTGTCCATAGGAGAAAGTCTTAAATCCCCGGCCGAAGGCCGGCTACTTCAAAAAAATATTCTATTTAAAAGGAGATTCTGTCGTGTAGAAAGTTTTTTGTTTGTTTAGCGAGACAAATTGGCCCTGGCCAATGGCGTATATATTTACTCCTGAAGGATATAGACTCGAGATGTTGATTGTATATCCAAGAGGAGTGGATGACCTTTAAATTGATACCAATTATGCCAAACGTATGTACTCGGATGTGGGAGTTACATTTAAATATTTACAGGTGCATACGCATTCAGATATTATTTAGTAACCCATTAGGGGGCGGAAATATAGCGCTGATCGCTTTGAAATTTTCCATGAGGTTCGTTTCAGTTATGGACAAGGACATCGCCTATAATTTTCGGTGATGATCTGATAAAAATTTTGGAATGAAATGGACCGAAAACTTAAGTTTTTATGTTTTATTTTTTTTCGAGTCGATCTATAGGCCACAATTAAAAGCCGAAGATCACAACACAACCCATGGTGAAGGGAATCTGGACAAGTAATAAGAAGGGCTGGGGTGTACTGAATATTTGTATTATTCGGGAAATATGTCAGTGTAAGGAAGAGATGCTGTTCGGTGAAGAGGGTGCAAATATCACGAAATATTCCTCAGGCTCGGATTAAACGTCCGCAGAATGTTAGAGTTCTATGGTAGTTGTTGTTTTAGCAGCCCTATTGCTTTTACACAATAGGGCTGCTTTTACACAGTTGGGTATTATATGGTCGGCCCCGTCCGTATATACTGCTCACAGGCTTAATTTTTTGTATCATCTAATCAGATTACAAATTTTTATTGTTTTTTTCTTTGAATTTTCTCATGTGGACGCAATTATATATTGCTCTTCGATAAGATTCCATATCAATTGTTTTGCTTTTTTGGTTTTCTCCTCCTTCATTTTTCTATTTTTCTCACACCAACATCCTTAAATAAAGCGGCTTTAAACCGAAATTAAATCAATTCAAACAAGTTCGTGTAAACTTTTTTATGAAAAAAAAACAAATTGTGACCAAAATAACCTTACAGAAGCTAAATGTTTTTATATTATTTTTATCATTGCTGTAATAATTTCAAATACATATACGATATATTTGTGAATAGTGTTGACTCTTTTTTAATTTACATACATTTATATATATATATAATAAACATAAAATTTAAAAACGTTTAATGTTTCTTCACATGTTTTATTACAACATGTATCCATTACACACCAATTTGCATGACACAAGCAAGCGGGTATGTTTTTTGATTTGTTAATAAAGGATCTGTTCATTTCTGGGACTTTGTCATTTTTTCAACAGTAAAATACATTACTAGTATTGTTCGTATTTCCAGTAGTATGATTAATAATATTAATATACAAATTAAGCTTATCTACACACACACACACACACCCACACACACACCATTAATATGCAAATTAGGCTTATTGGCATTATTTGCCTTTCTACTGACACTATCTTCACCATAACCACCATTTTCAGCACATCTTCCACAACTCATGCCACAGAATGGTGCTGTAGCACTCGTTAAAACGACACCATTCATATTTTTTAGTCCACTTTTAGCATGGCTTTGGCATAAATTGGAATCTGAAATCTTTGAGAGCATGGTGTTTGAGTAACGCAAACCCCAAATGCCATTCGTATTACTATACACCGTATAGTATGGCGTTAGCATGCAGTGGCATCAAAAATCTCTTGAGAGATTGGTGTTAAAAACGACACCATTCGTATTTTCAGTCAACAGTATTCTATAGCGTATAGGAATAGAACAACAACAAATACATGGCCAAAGACCAGGTGAGAGCGAATAACTAAATAAAATAAAGAGTGTTTAGCGTTATCTGGCGCTCTTATGCTCTTTTCTCACAATACTGTAACCGAGTCTATAAGTACAAGTGCAAAACAGTTCTCTATAGCAGTCAAGTTAAAGTAACTTGGCTGCTCGCATGGAGGGGATATTTTATATGTATATTTTTATTTATATTTTATATAAATAAAAATACCGCCTCTGATCTTCCCCTCTTTGCTGCCCCCTTATGCTTCTTCTTCTTTTTCAGCATGACTCATCCGCTTTTTTTATAACCCCCCATAAAACTGTTTCGAGCAATTTTTCATAGCAAGAAGTTTAACAAAAATATATTTGCACATTTTATGATTTTGCAATATTTCTGTTGATTTCTGGGACTTTGCCATTTCTTAACACTTGCAAAATATACACAAACACGGGTAAACCTTATGGGCGAGGCTGATTTTGAATTGTTTGACTTAGAAAAATTTCGCAAAATTTTCTGTTCATATCTGGGACTTTGTCATTTTTTCAACAGTAAAATACACACAAACACGAATAAACCTTATGGGGACAGCGATTTTTGAATTCTTTGGACTTTGAAAATTTTCGCTAAAATTTACTACTGCACATATATTACTTTTACTAGTATTGTTCGTATTTCCAGTAGTATGATTAATAATATTAATATACAAATTAACCTTATCTACACACACACGCACACCATTAATATGTAAATTATGCTTAGTGGCATTATTTGCCTTTCTACTGACACTATCTTCACCATAACCACCATTTTCAGCACATCTTCCACAACTCATGCCACAGAATGGTGCTGTAGCATTCGTTAAAACGACACCATTCATATTTTTTAGTTCACTTTTAGCATGGCTTTGGCATAAATTGGAATCTGAAATCTTTGAGAGCATGGTGTTTGAGTAACGCAAACCCCAAATGCCATTCGTATTACTATACACCGTATAGTATGGCGTTAGTATGCAGTGGCATCAAAAATCTCTTGAGAGATTGGTGTTAAAAACGACACCATTCGTATTTTCAGTCAACAGTATTCTATAGCGTATAGGAATAGAACAACAACAAATACATAGGCAAATACCAAGTGAGAGCGAATAACTAAATAAAATAAAGGGGTTTTAGCGTTATCTGGCGCTCGTATGATCTTTTCTCACAATAATGTAACCGAGTCTATAAGTACAAGTGCAAAACAGTTTTCTATAGCAGTCAAGTTAAAGTAACTTGGCGGCTCGCATGGAGGGGATATTTTATATTTTACATAAATAAAAATACCGCCTCTGATCTTTCCCTCTTTGTTGCCCCTCTTATGCACATGTTCTGATGCTTCTTCTTCTTTTTCAGTATGACTCATCCGTTTTTTTATAACCCCCCATAAAACTGTTTCGAGCAATTTTTCATAGCAAGAAGTTTAACAAAAACATTTTTCTACATTTTTGCGATTTTGCAATATTTCTGTTGATTTCTGGCACTTTGTCATTTTTTCGCTTGCAAAATACACACAAACACGGGTAAACCTTATGGGCGAGGCTGATTTTGAATTGTTTGACTTAGGAAAATTTCGCAAAATTTTCTGTTCATATCGGGGACTTTGTCATTTTTCAACAGTAAAATACACACAAACACGGGCAAACCTTATGGGCGAGGCTGATTTTGAATTCTTTGGACTTGTAATTTTTTTTTTGCAAATTTCTCATATGTACGATATAATAATAAGACGCCTCGTAGTAGTAGCTGTAGTCGGCATTGTAGCAGTGTCATCATATGTAGCTAAGAACGAGGGTCATAGTCAAAAGGTTGGGTTTGGTACGAGGGCCTGCTACCTAGGTTTAAATTGTTTCATGCCTCTGTTATTTTGTCCACGCTACACACTCCACTATCAACTTTTATCATTTGCCATAGTCTCGTCCCGTTGCTTGATGCTCTACTCCTATTACCGTTGTACGCTAATAGCTGGTAATTTCTATTGTATGTTACCGTTCACAAAATCACCTCAGAATCGTATAACTTTGGGTACTCTCTACACTTTCAAAGCTTGCATAAACTATAGGGGCTGTAGTGCCTTTCTGTCCCAAAGCATCTCAGGTTATGGGTCTATTGCGCTTTTGGGATGGTTGTAAATTTCTAGACATTGCTGTGAATAATATATCAAAACCCCTCACAAACATTCATCCTCCAGTATTTGCATAGTTAATAAATCTGTACCCCTCATTATTCGGTATTTCGGTGATTTTTGAGGACGTTTTTTTTCAACCAAATTAACTATAATTTAGTAACGTATCTTCCTACCAGAAATTATCAAGGCCGAACTTCACGACTTTTAATTGCCTAATATTCACCAACTTATAAGCGAACCGCTCCAATTGAGGTATTGTGGTAGTTTTCAAGGTAGTTACTGTTATTAGCGATTTAACATTTTCCACGGATTAAAAATTGTAAATATAGTCACATGTTTTTCATTCTGTGCTCTGTGAATACTCAATATAGGCCCATGTTTTGACATAATTACATTCCAATCTCATTTTAGATGTTCTTAATGGGTTCAGCATAATTTTTAAACCCTCATTTTCAACATAGTTCGGTCCTTTATGTGATATCGCTGATAGCGACAAATTTGGCCGGACCTCTCGTCGTTATAATCGATTTTGACTGCATTAATTGTGTGGACCCACGTCTAATGATAAGGAAAATGTAATTTGATAAGTTTTAACACCAACATATTCTTCGTAAATACTCGTCAGACCTGTTAGTCATTGAACGGCGTGAAGAGCCCTTCCCGACAATGGATACAGCAGCATTAAAAAAGACTAAAAACCTGTATTATAGGAAACAAACTGCAAAATAAGGGCAAAGACTTTTCAACTAGACCAAAAGATGAACTGTGGTCGACTGGAAACGTGTGATCGGGTCCGACGAATCCAAATTCAACCGTTTTCAATCCAACGATACGCATTTTTGATGATGAAAACTAATTCAAAGGCCCAATGTGAATCACGGTTGAGGAATTGCCATGGTATGCGTAGGCTTTAACTTGTGGGTCCTGGACCGATGTTAACAAAATTGACAATATAATAATGAAAGAAGTCCATTTAGATCATTGTAGAGTCATATCAGTCAGTTTAGGTAGCTAAGATCGCCTATTCTGTAGAAAAAGTTATTAGGTGCAGGACGGTGATCAGAAGAGATATTCGTCAAAATACGTGAGAGAATATATTCGTGAGCAAAATTTTGACTTCACACAGTGGTCAGCAGAAAGTTTCGACATCATTCCGAACGATGATTTGGGGCCAATCGCAGAGAGGTGGGACAGTACCAATCAGCCCCTAATAATTTAGACGAACTTTGGCAGTGGATCTGAGGTGATTGAAAGAATAATTCCAATGAAATTGTACTAAAATTTGTTGAAAATATGCCAAATTTCATAAATGATACATTAAAAATATAAAACTACGGTATAATTAATAAAAATATTCGAATTCTGCAAATTTGTTCAAAAGTGCAAAGGTGAGTACATTGGAGTTTATTTATTTTTCTCAGTTTTTTTTTTTTCTTAGAAATTAAAGAGGTCTCAATTGCCCGGATGGAAGCTCACATAAAAGTAGCAGGCGGCGTGCGGACTTTGGGTCAAACCAAAGCCACTACCGATGATGTGTGGAAGACCATTTCAGAGGACCTTAACTGCTATGGTCCTCGTTCGGTATTGAAGGGCTCCGATAGGTCCTTTCCTACTTTAACTGCTGATATTGTGCCACTTAAAGTTATCCTGCATAGCAGTATTAATTTTGCAGGAATGCCGAACGTAGACATGGCTTTAAACACCTGTGAGCGGATAGGACTGTCGAATGCGGCTTTATAGTCGACGAATAGGTGGAATGTGTCGATGTGTTTTTCATGGGTCTTTTCCAGGATTTGGCGCAGAGTGAAGATCTGGTCAATGGTGGATTTGCCAGGTCTGAAGCCGCATTGGTATGGTCCAATGATGTCATTGACCATTGGCTTCAATCGTTCACACAGCACACTGGATAGCACTTTATATGCAATGGGAAGGAGACTTATTCCTCTATAGTTGGCACATATCGTCTTGTCTCCTTTTTTGTGCACGGGACACAGGATGCTGAGGTTCCAATCATTGGGTATGCATTCCTCTAGCCAAATTGTACTAATCAGCTGGTGCATGCTCCTGACCAGCATCTGGCCACCAGTCTTGAATAGTTCGGCTGGTAACCCATCGGCTCCTGCTGCTTTGTTGTTCTTGAGCCGATTACTTGCTTTTATGACCTCATCTTGGCTAGGTGGTATACACTCTATACCATCATCTTTTATTGGTTCTGGGGTATCTTCTTCACCGCCACTATTTGATACCGGAAACTTTTCAAGAGGCTCTTCCCAGGTCCTAAATGCGCGGTCTTTATCCGTCATCTCTACAGGAGAATGTGTCTGCACCAAAGCCCTCGGTTTGGTGTTTTACTCGTAGGTACAATTTCCGGACTTCATTCTGACTCCTGTACATCTCGATTTGCTCACGCTCACGTTTTTCTTGTTCTTTCTTCTTTTTTCTGAAAACACGTTTCTCCTCTCTCCTTTTCTCCCGATAATTCTCCATCACGTTACGTGTTGCTACTGTCTGCAGGGTTGCCCTATACGCTGCGTTTTTCACATCAGTAGCATTACGACACTCCTGATCGTACCATGGGTTTCTTGGTGGTGGTTTTTGGTACCCAATTGTTCTTTTTGCTGCAGTTTGTAGGGAGTGGGCAATTCTTTGCCATTGTGCTTCTATACTATTATCGGGACAAGAAGTGCTTTCTTCAAGCAGGTGGGTAAGTTGAGCGGAGTAGGCCTCGGCTACCTGTTGTGTTTGCAGCTTTTCGACGTCGAGTTTCCGTGTTGTATTAGATCGCACCTTTGCTGCAACATTTAGACGGGTGCGTACCTTGGCTGCCACAAGGTAATGGTCCGAATCGATATTCGCTCCTCGGATCGATCGGACGTTTAAAACACTGGATGAATGCCTTCCGTCTATCACAACATGATCAATTTGATTTCTCGTTACTTGATCAGGAGAAATCCAGGTGGCCTTGTGTATATCGAGATGCTTGAATCTGGTGCTGCTAACTATCATGTTTTTGCTGCCGCGAAGTCAATCAACCTCATGCCGTTGTCGGATGTTTCTTCGTGAAGGCTGAATTTTCCGACGATGGGGTAAAATATATTTTCCCTTCCGATTTTTGCATTAAAATCTCCTAGCAGAATTTTAATGTCATGGCCAGGGCAACGGTCATATGCTGTTTGGTCTGTTCATCTTTATCTTCGGTCGGAGCATGGGCGCAAATTAGACTGATGTGAGTGAATCTGGAGACAAGGACTTTTATTCTCCTGTTAACCATAAATCCGCAGCTATAATACAGGGCGTAATCGTCTGATTTACCTACGCCTGTCCCTTTCCATCGCATTTCCTGTAAGGCAATAATATCGGCTTTGTACTTCTTGAGTATATCCGCCAAAGCGAACACTGCCCCTGTTCTGTACAACGTGCGCACATTCCAAGTGCAGATTCGCAGATCGTGGTCCTTTATACGTTTGCGGGGGTCGTCAACATTAAGGGGGTTTGGTTTTCTTTTTCTTTGCTTTTTCATAGTAGGTTGGGTTTTCCGAGAGTGGGCAACTAACCCGACGCCTCAACCCATTTTTTATAGTTCTTATGGGTGAACTCGCGGCACATATTAGCTCACTATTTCATCGGGTGATGAGAATAGCTCCCCAGGTGGCACCGGGGGGAGGTCAGTGTCCACAATTGAGATGAAAGAGGGACCAAGATAAGCCTGGGCTTCGCCATGTTAAAGCCAATCAGAGCCGTTGCTTGGTATCTATCATCCCCTACGCCAACCATTTGGACATTGTTGAAATTTTTTTTAATTTTTAAGATATAGCACTAAAACGTTTAATATTGTTCTCTCTGTTATTATGATATCGTAACAACAGAGGAAATGCCATCTGTTGGAAATTGTTTACGTATCAATTGTCGTATCTTTATACTTTTATGTCTTTGTTTTGTTCTATGTCTTTGTCTGTTGTTATGATATCGTAACAAAAGCCATCTATTGGAATTTGTCGACGTATCAATTGTCGTATCTTTATACTTTTATGTCTTTGATAGTATGGCGTTAACATTGCAGTGGAATCAACATCACTTGGGAGAATGGTGCTGTAGCGTTAACATGCAGTGGACTGAAATTCAGAATGGAGCTGTAGCACTCTTAACACCAAACGCCATTCGTATTTTCCAGTTGTTGGCATTAAAATCCAGCTGTTGGCATTAAAATCACTTAGTAGAATGGTACTGTAGCACTTTTATTTTTGCTTGTACTAGCAAAAATAAAAACCAAAATCACAATCATCGACAATACCACTGGACAACCGGAATATGGAAGTGCAGAAAACATTTGGCGTATTCAACATCGTAACTACGTAGAGGCTTTACGTAGTCTGGACGTCATTAAAAGCACCAAAGTAGCAGAGGAAATAGGCATGTGTAGTACAAGTTGCCAGATGGTTGGAGATAAGGAACGATCAAACATTAGTGCTGGAAACAAACACATTGGGAAATGTCCTATGAAAACATTGGAACAGGGGCTGATAACAACACTGGAGGATGAATGTTTCTGAGGGTTTTTTTTTTAATGGTGCCGTAGAAGAAGCCTATGCAGGATAACTTTAAGTGACACAAGGTCAGCAGTTAATGTAGGAAAGGACCTATCGGAGCCCTTCAATACCGAACGAGGATTCAGACAAGGTGACAGTTTGTCGTGTGATCTTTTTAACATTCTGCTGGAAAAGGTCATACGAGACGCAAAGGTGAACAGAAATGGCACTCTGTACACCAAACAACACATGTTACTCGCCTACGTCGATGACATCGATATAATGGGTCGAACATTGCTAGCGGTAACAGCCACCTTTGAACAAATTGAAAAGAATTCTGCCAAAGTGGTTCTGGCAGTAAACGGCGAGAAGACTAAACTGATGGTATCAACGCGCAAAACCTATCGGAACTTGAGAACTACAGCTTCGAGGTAGTTAAAGACTTTATATACCATGGTACCGCCATAAATAAAACGTATGACATCAGTTTTGAAATTCGGAGAAGAATTGTGATGGCCAACAGATGCTACTACGGTCTAAGTAAGCAGTTTAGAAACAACGCCACCTCCCGCCAGACCAAACTCACACTTTGCAAGACGCTGATACTACCCGTGCTATTATATGGATCAGAAGCATGGGTACTTGCGCAAGCAGATGAGGCAACTCTTGGGGTGTTTGAACGAGAAATTATCCGAAAGATCTACCGGCCGATCTGCGTCCACGGTGAATATCGGTGTCGAATGAACCACGAGCTTTACCATTTATACGCGGACATCGACGTAGTCAGTCGTATTGAGCTGCAGCGGCTACGGTAGCTAGGCCATGTTGTGCGGATGAATGAGAATGCCCCAGCTCAAAAGGCATATAAAAATGAGCCTACCGATGGTTCCCGTAGGAGGGGAAGGCCACGAATTAGATGAAACGACCAAGTAGAAAACAACATCTTGGAACGTGGTATTCCAAATTGGTGGATTTGCGCACAAGACCGACGTGCTTGGAAATCTTTTTTTAAGCTCGGCTTATGGAACAACCGTTCTGTAACAAGCCAGCTAAGTAAGTAGAAGAAGCATATTAGTCACAGCACTCTATAGAATTTTGCAAGCATCCCAAAAGCGCAATAGACCCATATCCTGAGATGCTTTGGGACAGAAAAGCACTGCAGCCCCCATAGTCTATGCATGCTTTGAAAGTATAGCGTACCCAAAGTTATACGATTCTGAGGTGATTTTATGAGTGGTAACATATAATAGTAATTGCCGGCAATTTGCCAACGTTACAGACGAGACTATGGCAAATGATAAAAGTTGATGGTGAAGTATGTAGCGTGGACAAAGGAACATAGGCATGAAACAATTGATGCCTTGTTAGCAGGCCCTCCTCGTACCAAAGCCAACCTTTTGACTATGACTCTCGTTCTTGGCTACATATGATGGGCACTGATTCTATGTGTTTGTGTATATTTTGCTAGCGAAAAGTCCCAGAGATCTACAGAAAACATGCGCGAAGTCCCAGTAAATTTTAGAAATTTTGCGCGAATTTTTCTTCCCTAGAATTCAAAAACCGACTCTCCATGTGTTTTTGTGTATTTTGCTAAAGTCCCAGAAATTGACTGAAAACTCTGCTAAATCGCAAAAATGTGTAAAAACTCTGATGCCGCTAATGGTCTTGAGACAAAGGGGTATAGCTGATTGTGTAGATCAGAGGCGGAATTTTTATTTATATAAATAAAGAAACTACGTTAAAAATGCGTTACAGCTTGACCAACAGAGGCAGGTAAACATTCTTTGTTCCGGCGCGTTTAAGGCAAATTTAAACCGAAGTGCTGAATGCCCGCCTCCTATGGAGTAGCTAAGGCCTCCTTATTTGAAAATGCTTAAGTTGATTTTCCTTCCTTTTCCGAAGCCCTCTTTTTTTGCTGAAATATATATGAGTAAAAAAAGAAATTATATAAAAAAAAATTAAACATACCAAACAAATTAGGAATAATTGAAATAATTTAAAATTAAAAGAAAAACAGATAAATATAAAATAAAATCTATAAAACAATTTATAAGGAGTAATAAATAAACAAAATTATTATAGAAACATAATGTTAGATTACAATGACTAAAAAAATATCTTATAAGTAATGTGTAACAAATTAAAGTATTTTCCAATGATTAATTCTAACATGACGACCCGCTGACACGAAAGGAGTTTCTTCTGCCCAAAGACAGATGAGGCAGTTCTGTACCATATATGTGCACCATACGTTGCACAGGCAACAAAAAAGCCCATCATATATGATACGCACAGAACGCCTACTCAAGCCCCAATCAGGCGGCATAACACGCCTGATGGTCCCAACGACCGTTGTCAGCTTCTCCTTCAGCCGATCGAAGTGTTGAAGAAAATTGAAACGCTCGGACACTGTTGTCCCGAGATATTTAACAGTACACGACTACCTTATGCCGCGTTCACCAGCTCGAATGCATGCCAACTTGCCTTTCAGCAACATCAGCACCGTCTTCTCGGTTGCCACCTCCACTCCAACTCGGTCACAAAAAGCCTGCACAATCTGCATAGCTTGCACACCAAGATTTTCAAGTTCAAGGCGACTATTCCCTTCAATCATGATGAGCAAGTCATATGCACAGACCTTGAAGGAGGTACCTTCGCTGTAGCATTCCTTAAGCCGTGCCACCGTGCAAGGAACTCGGATTTACGCTGCGCTAAATCTTACGCATTGTCACGCCTGGCTCTTGGAAGTCATAGTAAATTTCAGATTTCTATTTCTACCATTTCCAGTTCATTTTATTCTTTAGTACTTTTTATCACCACCTTAGTACTAATTTCCAAAAAAAAATGTTATTTAGACGAAGTTTCACATTTCTATTGTAATATAATATTTGTAACTTTTTAGTATATTTTAGTACTGATTATTTCTAAAAATGTGTTTGCACATTCGTTCTTTTCCAAATAGCTTAAGTTACATACCAACTATCAGATATATTATCCTACCTGTTATATCGTAGTATAATATTTAGTACCTTTAGTACTAATTTTTAAATTTCTTTTTTGCGATTCACTTATCATTGAGAAAGATGTATACCAAATTTTCGTGTTCTACTTCCAACCGTTCAGGTGTAATAATTTTTTGCTCCTTTTAGTACCATTTGAGTACTAATTTCCAAAAAAAAAAAAAATATTTTTGCAAATCATTCTATTTGCATTAGCTGTAGCTCAACATACCAAGTTTCAGATATGAATATCTACCTATTTCATTCAAATATAATATTTACTAGCAAAGTGCCCGCTACTTCGTATGCGGAAAGGGAATACAAAAAAAAAAATAATATTTTATATGGAAGTCGTGAATACTGTATAATTATACCCTTCACCACACTGCGGTACAGGTTATTATGTCTTTGTGCATATGTTTGTAACAGGCAAAAGGAATCGAGATAGACCCATGGTTCCTTTTGAAAATATGCATAGAATCACTTTCTGAGCCGATTTATGCATGTCCGTCCGTCCGTCTGTTCATGTTAAATTGTAAACAAAGCACAGGTCGCATTTATGATCCGAATTGGATGAAGTTTGGCATAGGTCACTTATTCGGCCCAAGGACGAACCCTATTGACATTGGGAAAAATCGGTTCAGATTTAGATATAGCTCCCATATATATATTTAACCGATTTAATGTAAACGGTCCCTACATATCTTCCGATTTGCACGAAATTTGGTACAGCCTAATCATTTAGGTCTAGAATGATGTCTGCCAAGTTTCGAGAAAATCGGTCCAGATTCAGATATAGCTCCCATATGTAGTTTCGTCCGATTTTATGTAAATGGTGCCCCAAAGTCCCTATATATCTTTTGATTTTCGCGAAATTTGGCATAACGTACTGAATTAAGTCTAGAGTGATGTCTGCTAAGTTTCGAGAAAATCGGTCCAGATTTAGATATAGCTCCCATATATAGTTTCGTCCGATTTCATGTAAATGGTGCACCAAAGTCCCTATATATCAATCGATTTGCACGAAATTTGGCATAACGTTGAATTGAGTCTTATATTTCGCGAAAATAGATTTACATATAGCTCCCATATATAGTTTCGTCCGATTTCATGTAAATGGTGCACCAAAGTCCCTATATATCAATCGATTTGCACGAAATTTGGCATAACGTTGAATTGAGTCTAGAATGATGTTTGCCAAGTTTCGCGAAAATAGGTCAAGATTTACATATAGCTCCCATATATAGTTTCGTCCGATTTCATGTAAATGGTGCACCAAAGTCCCTATATATCTTTCGATTTGCACGATATTTGGCATAGAATACTTAATTGAGCTTAGAATGATGTCTGCCAAGTTTCGAGAAAATCAGTCCAGGTTTCTATATAGCTCCCACATATAGTTTCGTCCGATTTCATATAAATGATGCACCAAAGTCGCTATATATCTTTCGATTTGCACGAAATTTGGCATAACGTACTGAATTGAGCCTAGAGCGATGTCTGCCTTGTTTCGTGAAAATCGGTCCAGATTTAGATATAGCTCGCTTTTATTATAGATTGATTTTAAGTAATTGACGCACCAAGGAACCAATAGGAACAAAACGTTCTGAAATTAGTATAACCTAACCTGTGACAAGTTTGTTTAAAATCGCTTAATATTTGGATAGACCTTCCATATATATTTTCGCCCGATTTCAAGTAAATTGGGCATTAAACTCCTCATGTTAGTCAGATTGACATCAAATTTTGCACAACGTACAAAATTGAGCATAGAATTACGTAGTTGCGTTTTCTAGAAGTACAGACATAGCCCAACGTATGACCTATGTATATTTGTTTGAAGTCGTTTGACATACTTTATGGATGGATCTAGGTAGATTCACATTTAGATAAATATCACATATTTTTTTCATACAATTTTATGTTAATAGTCCTGTTTAATATACCCATAGTGGTGAAGGGTATCATATAGTCGGCCCCGTCGGACTTTCCTACTTTCCTTACTGGTTTGTTGTACAATAGTTCTGAATTCCAACATCTAATATCATGTTTATAACCATTTAGTACTCTTCATACACATAAGCACTATTTTCCGAAATATGTTTCTTATTTCCATTAAACATTAAAAATTGATCAGAATTTTTTTATGTAAGCTTTTCTAAAACTACATCACTTCTACACTCTAACAGTAATCTTAATTCCACCAAAGTCTAAATTGTACCAAATTTAGTACTTTTCGTACTCATAAGTACAAATTTCCAAAGTGCCCAATTATGCTTTCAAATAGTAATCGTAAGTCCAAATTTAAGAATTACAGCTCTGTCTGTTCACTAAAAACCAAATTGTACCAGTTTTGGTATCATTCTGTGTTTTTCATATCCATATTCCAAACTCTCAGGATTCGAGTTCTACCCGTTCACTAAAAAAAAATTGTACCAAATTTTGTGATTTTCGTACCCATAAGTACGAATTTCCAACACCACCTCAGTCATGCACTCCAAAAATAATCATGAGTCCACACTCCAAATTGTACCATCCAAATTGTACCATATTTAGTACAATTTATTACTTTTCATGTATTACTTCTTGAATTCCACATATTTAGTACTATTCGTACTTATGAGTTTTAATTCCCAACACTATCTCAATCCTGTACTCTAACTGTAATTTTATTTTCAAATATAAGTTTTCCACCATCTCTATCCTTTCACTCAAATCGAAATTGTACCAAACCTTAATACCATTTAGTACACATAATTACGCATTTTCAAAACTACCTCCATGTCTCATCCTACTCTCCAATCCTAATTTTAATTCCAAATTTAAGGATTCCCGCTCACACAAAACGAATTGTACCATATTAAGTACCATTTAGTGCTTCTCGTATTCATAAGTACGAAATTCCAATACTACCCTAATGCTGTAATTTTCATTCCAAATGTAAGTTTTCAATCTCTATCCGTTCAATCAAATCTAAATTGTACCAAATCTAGTAACATTTAGTACGCATAAGAACGAATTTTCAAAACTATCGACATATCTCAATCCTACACATCAACTACAATATTAATTCAACATTTCAGGATCTCAGCCCTGTCCGTTCTCGTAAAAACAATTTGTAAACTATTTGGTACCATTTAGTACTTTTTGTTTCTATAATTAAGAATATCCTACACTCCAACAGTAATTTCAATTCCAAACTTCTGGAGTCCAGCTCTATCCGTTCATAATAAAGTTGTACCAAATGTAGTACCATTTAGTACACATAAGTGCTATGCTTCCATATCTCAATTCTAAACATTATTACAAATTTTAGGTTTCCAGCTCTCTCCGTTCACCCACGTACACATAGATACGAATTTCCAAAGATGTATCTATAGTTCAATCTTCAAGAGTAATCTTAATTTCAAAATTCAAATTGTACTAAATTTAGTACCCTAAAGTATTTCTCGTACCAATAAGTACGAATTTCTTAAACTACCTCAAAATCCTACACTCCAACAGTCACTTCAATTTACAATTTGAAGACTCCAGCTCTATCTGTTCACCTAAATCCAACTTGCACAAAATTTAGTACCATTTAGTACTTTTCGTAGACATAAGTACAATTTTTTAAAGCTACCTCAATCCGGTACTCCAATATTAGTCCTAATTCCGATTTTCAGGATTCCATCTCTATACACTCAACTAAATGCAAAATGTACCAAATTTAGTATCATTTTGTACTTTTTATACACATAAGTACGACTTTCTTAAACCATTTCCATACATCCACACTACTTTCCAACCTGTATTCCATATACAATTTTAAGATTCTAGCTAAATATGTTCAGTATATACACAATTAGAACTAAATTTAGTAAAGTTTAGTACTTTTCGTACACTTTTAGGTCGAATTTCCAAAAACAAAACAAAAACTTTTGTACATCTTTTTAACTTTCCACCAGTAGCCAACATTCCAAATTTCAGAATTCTAGCTCTTCCCGTTCATCTAATACAAAAGGTACCATATTTCGTACATTTTAGTACTTTTCGTACCCTTCTAGTTCGAATTTCCAAAAACCCAGCCTTAGCTCACCCCTACACAGCAACAACAACCCACACTCAATTCAAACTTCAGCCGTTTCGTCAGGGCGATGATCTGTCAGTCAGTCACTCACTCACGTAACACTAAGCTCTTTTATATATTAAGATTACTTTTTAGCACATCTTAGTACTAAATTCCAAAATTTGTTTCACACATACTATACCACGCATATCCTAGCCAAAGCTGCATACCATATTTCAGAGTTCTATATCTAACCGTTCCCGTGTAATACAGTTTTTAGTACCTTTTGGTACGAATTTCCCGACCTACATGCCAAATTTCAAGTTTCTAGCTTTAGGCTACGTTTAGACTACTAAATCCACTCGATCTCAAACGTCAATTCGTATTGCGTATAAGTCACGTTAATCCAGTTCACAAATCCAGTGGATTATATTTGACGTATGCGCTATGGAATTGACATTTGAGATCGGAGAGAGTGGATTTCGTAAATCTAAACGTTTCGTGTGGGCGTTGATGATCAGTCAGTCACTTACAACGCAACTCTTCTATATATATATATATAGATGAAATTAACATTTTTAATTTATAAATAAATACTACTACGACCAAAAATCAAAAATTCGACCCAGCATTCCGATATTCCCATAAAATGGGAACAAAATTACCAGACATCCGAATTAATTGGTTTTTTCCGTTTTAAATATCCTCCTCTTCCAATATTTTTTCACCTTTGTAAAACACAACATTATTGTTCGCAACCCTTTTGCACTTATATTTATGATTTGCTCACAATTCTGTTCGTAATCGATATAATTTCAAATACAACCAAAACCAAAAATGAACCACTTTTCTTGTAAATACCAACATAGCAAAGCTTTGGAGTCTGTTGTTTACTTTAAAATTCCAAAAAAAAAATTGTCTATCAAAATATACTGGTCTAAACAGCTGGCATTTAGTACGTCGATTTAGAAGGCAGTGTAAATTGTGCAAAAAAATCTATTTTTTGCTTCATCGAAAACCGACTTAAGGTTACCTTTTCAGATTCGTCGACAATCGACCTAAGTATTCCTATAATATTCAATTGTTATTGGCCGTTAGTTAGCAGCGGCATGGTGATGGCACGGTGCAGTGAGTAGTGTGTCGAACTACCGAACAGGGAGGCTCGAGTTCGAACCCCGCTAGATGGCAAAGTAACATTTTTCGAATGAAAAATTTTTATGAAAAAATACTTACCCGCCACACCCCCGCTTCACATAATTGTATCTACTTGATGATTACCCACCCCCTCTGGTCATAAACAAAAATAAAAAATAAACAAATTCAAACCACCCGTCATCATCGACACACCCACCTACTACTGGACAACCAGAATATGGAAGTGTAGAAATAACATTTTCATTTCTACATGACTTCAAAATTTCAACTTCGACTAGGTCGTTTCGACCAAGTGGTGACACATTCCGGTAACAAATGGCAAATTATTTCATTGAAAGTCGGCACCACCACTGCTACGTTAATGGTGGCTGCTGGTGGTGCTTGGTTGGGTTGTTTGTGGAAATATCTGAAGTTAAATGTATTGTCATGTCAATATATGCAGTTGTCAGGGTGCGATGGCAAATCATCTCCAAATCCCCACTTCTGGCTTCGAACGAATTAGATAAAGATGCCACTTGCCAAAGAAACAAAAATCAGTCCCGTCAATCGAATGGGCATCAGTTTGAATCCATTCTAAGCCCAGCGACATTAATGGTTGGCACGACTGCCACATTAATGGTTGCTGGTGCTTGGTTGGTTGCTTGTGGAAATATCTTAAGTTAAATGTATTGCCAATATATGCAGTTGTCAGGGTGCGATGGCAAATCATCTCCAAATCCCCACTTCTGGCTTCGAACGAATTCGATAGAGTGTGCTATATAAAAGACGCCACTTGCCAAAGAAACAAGTATCAGTCCCGTCAATCGTCAATGGCATCAGTTTGAATCCATTCTAAGCCCAGCTACGTTAATGGTTGGCACGACTGCCACATTAATGGTTGCTGGTACTTGTGGAAATATCTAAAGACACCATATTACGGACTTGGAAAATAAATAAGAATCCGTCGCCAATGAGCGAGCGAGCAGAGGCAGCAGAGTGCCAGTGGCACGAGAAAAGGTATTTCAATGTGAGGCTTAACCTCATCAGATAAAATCCACCCGGAGCCATCTTGTCAACACACAAAAAATTAAAAACAAAGTCACTACCATTGACACTACCGGAATATGAAAGTTCCGGAAATATTCATTCATTTGGCATATCCATTGGCAAAATCACACTCTTATCCATCTACCCTCCATGACATAAATTACCAATATTAACAATATAAATAAAGTTGATTAGCAATTCGTTAGCGAAGGCACTGGTTTTATTGTAAAATATATATCCTGAGATAAAATCTACCCGAAGCCACCTTGTATACAAGCAAAAATAAAATCCAAAATCGGAATCATCGACACCATTACTGGAAGTGCAGAAAACATTCGGCATCGGAATTAGTCATCCATCTACCTCCATGACTTCAAACATTTCAACATCGTCTAGGTGGTCATCATTATCAACGACCGTTGGCTCCATCTCATCCCAATCCATTCCTTCAACATTCCCAACCATGTTCTGCGGCACATTCGGTAATAAAGGTTCATGGGTATTTTCAGTGGATGTCGGCACTACAGCTACGATAATGGTTGGCACTACATTTACGTTAATGGTTGGCAGTACAGGCATCATAATGGTTTCTGTTGGTTGGTTGGTTGACTGAGGAAATATCTGAAAATACCATATTGACAATGTAACGTTATGCCCAACGAAACTGGCAATCTTCGGTGTTACTATACTCACAAATATAAATACGAAGATATTGTGCAATACGATCTGAATACGATTAAGGTCTGAATACGACTAACTGATTCGATAAAGTGTAGGGGAGGTTATGCAAATACAAACGGTGATGCAAGTGTATTAGTGAAAACATAAATAGACCAATAGGGAAAAGAATCAAAAATCAGTCGTCAGGATGCCAGTGGACGGGTGAAGTATTTCAACGTGATAACTTCTACCCGGAGACACCGTAGCTGTGGTGCCGACTTTCAATGAAATTATTTGCCATGAACGTTTGTTAGCGAATGTGCGCAGCACTTGCCAATGTCGAAGAAAGGGACTGTGATGGCACAGCCCAAGTTAATGAGCTGTTTATCGTGGATGATGCTGACTTAGACGATATTGTCATGTTTGAAATCATGGAGGTAGATGGATGATTCTGAGAGAATTGCCAATCGATGTTGAGTTCGCCGAATGTTTTCTGCACTTCCATATTCCGGTTGTCCAGTGGTAGTGTCGATGATTGCGATTTTGGATTCTACCAAGTGATTTTGATGCCAGCAGATGAAAATACGAATGGCATTTGGTGTTTGGGTTACTCCAGCCCCATTCCGTTAACTGATTTTGATGCCGACACAAGTTTACGCTATACTATACATTGGACTGATAATACGAATGGCGTTTGGTGCATGGCATAGCTATTCAAAGTAGTGTCATTTGAGGAATTGATAATGGCAGCCCTTCTTAATATGAAATTTTAAAGGCTGAATGTTGTCAAAAGCAAATTCATGAAAAAATTGGAAACATATGACTATATGAAACTGATTTGTATAGTAATGCCATGGTCTGGTGTTAGGAGTGCTACAGTACCATTCTGCCAAGTGATTTTGATGCCATGGCATGCCAATGTTATACGGCAGTATCGGGCGAACCACCGCACGCGTGCTGTCTCGAGAGTAAATACCACTATAAATATTCTCTCACACACACATTCAACTGAACTTCCAGGCATGCTTACATTTATCTTTCTTTCTCTTTACGTCAGTCGTTTTTAATGGTGAATTCTCAGTTACGCTCGCACACACTTGCTCTCAATTTAATTTTGCCCAGCACTGAACTGAACCAATTGAAAAACCATTGACACACACCCAAAGACAAATGCCTGAGAACAGAATTTTTTACGCTCTGCCGTGCTTGCTATACAGTGGACTGCAAATACGAATGGCATTTGGTGTTAAGAGTGCTACATTGCCATTCTGCCAAGTGATTTTGATTCCACTGCATGTTAACGCGATACTATACAGTGGACTTAAAATACGAATGGCATTTGGTGTTTGGGTTACTCCAGCACCATTCTGCCAACTGATGTTGATGCCAGCACATGTTTACGCTTACTATACAGTGGACTGAAAATACGAATGGCGTTGGGTGCATGGCATAGCTATTCAAGGTAGTCTTAATATGGAATTCATAAATCAATTTCAAATAAAATGAAAACCAAATTCCATAAAATGTTACACATGGCGATTGGCAATTTAAAAAAAATATTTTTTTCTAAAGCTCCACTAGATTTAACTAAGAATGTTGCAATTTATATTTATTGGTTTTATTGGCAGGGAACTTTAAAATATTAATAAATATAAATGGTTCAAAAATATTCGCCACTGGACACAAGATTTGCGTACATTTCGGAAGATATTTTCGTTTACAGTTTGAAAGCTGAATGTTGTCAAAAGCAAATTTATGAAAAAATTGGAAACATATGACTGCGCAAGACTAACTTGTATAGTTATGCCATGGTTTGGTGTTAAGAGTACCATTCTGCAGCACATGTTAAAGCTATACTATATAGTGGACTGAAAATACGAATGGCGTTTGGTGTTAAACACCATTCTGACAAGTGATTTTTATTCGAACAATAAACACTAGCAAACAATGCGTGCATCCATGCTCGTGTTCACATGTTGACTGTTTATCAACGACTGATTGTTGCTCTCCGAGCGATTTTGTCTTGGCATGAGTAAGCGTGCCTGCTATATAGAGGACTGAAAATACGAATGGCATTTGGTGTTAAGAGCGTACCATTCTGCCAAGTGATTTTGATTCCACTGTATGCGAATGTTTGGTGTTAAGAGAGCGACAGTACCATTCTGCCAACAGCTTTTGATGCCAGCACATGTTTACGCGATACTATACAGTGGACTGATAATACGAATGGCGTTTGGTGTTAAGAGTGCGACAGTGCCATTCTGCCAAGAGATTTTGATTCCACTGCATGCGAACGCTATACCACCCAGTGGAAATGCTAATTGTGCTGCCTGACATATAATGACGCCAGACACAATGCATTTGTATGCCAGCGGCTAAGTTACTCATTAATATCTGAAGCAATGGCATGAGTTGTGGAAGATGTGCTGAAAATTATGGCAATGGTGATGATAGTGTCAGTAGAGAGGCAAATAATGTCAGTAAGCCTAAATTGCATATTAATGGTGTGGATGTGTGTATACGTAAATAAGCTTAATTTGCATATTAATATGATGAAATAATAAATGATATTGAATTCAAATACAACAACGGGGTTTTTGTTCCTAAGTACGTCAATAACAACATGAATGTTGTTATTGTAAATGAACATCATTAAAACAAAAAAAATTGTGTTTCATTTCGTTCGTTTGCTGAATAACTGGTTTTGAAGCCGATTACTGCTTCTTGATACAAACAAACGCACCCGCTCGCATTGCTGAAATGGAAAGTTCTAGCGAGTGCTGTGACTAATATCTTTCTTCTACGACACCATTAAAAAAAACATTCATCACCCAGTATTGATATTAGCCCCTGTTACAGTACCATTCTGCCAAGTGATTTTGATTCGACAAATAAAAACTAGCCAACAGTGCCGGCATCCATGTGCGTCTTCACTTGTTGACTGCTTGTCAACGAATGATTATTGCTTTTCGAGCGAGTTTGTGTTGTCATGCTTTTACGGTAGCGTATATGTGTAAGCGTGCCTGCTATACAATGGACTGAGAATACGAATGGCGTTTGATGTTAAGAGTGCCATTCTGCCAAATTGTGTTGATTCCACTGCATGCGAACGTTATACTATACGTTGGACTTAAAATACGAATGGCATTTGGTGTTTCGGTCACTCCAGCATCATTTTGCCAACTGATTTTGATGCCAGCACATGTTTACGCTAGATTATACAGTGGACTGAAAATACGAATGGCGTTTGGCGTTAAGAGCGCTACAGTGCCATTCTGCCAAGTAATTTTGATTCCACTGCATGTTAACGCTATACTCCACAGTGGAGTTGAAATGCTAATTGTGCCTCATGACATATGATGCCAGACACAATGCATTTGTATGCCAGCGGCATACAATATCTGAAGCAATGGAATGAATTGTGGAAGATGTGATGAAAATTATGATAGTGTCAGTAGAGAGGCAAATAATGTCAATAACCCTAAACTGCATATTAATGGTGTGGGTGTGTGTGTAGATAAGCTTAATTTGCACATTAATATGATGAAACAATAAATGTTATTAATTCATCCTCCAGTATTGTTATCAGCCCCTGTTACAGTACCATTCTGCCAAGTGATTTTGATTCGACAAATGAATGCAGGCACAACAGTGCTCCATCCTCTCCCCTTTTTCTCTTGTATCCAAACATTCCGTAAACACATATTTGTTCCTGCCTCTTCCCTTTTCACTCCTAATCATAGTTCCATAACATTGCGAAATTTATTATGCTGCGTATCATATTTCTGGCCCAATGGTTCTTATCAACAAGTGTTCGTCTCTTTGTTTTTTTATTTTTTGGTGCCATTTTTATCGATACAATTGATGAATGCATGTTGTTGTTATTCCCTATAGTTTGTTTCCCATATCTGTTCCCCTTTCCCCTTGTAAACATTTCGGTAAGCTCTGTGCATGCCCACATAGTTTGCCATTCACAATATTCTAAAACCGAACGGACACACACACGCGCACACATTGCCATACTCAAGGTCAAGAGCGCGCCCACACACGTAATCAACACAGTTTGCGAACGGAGACACACACACACATTACCATACTCAGAACGGAGGATCACACACGCACACAAACTATTTGTAAACAAAAGCGCACGTGTTCACACATACACGGACACACAGACGATTTGTTAACTGTAATTTTGTTTAATTTCGTTCCTTTGTTTAATGAAGCACAGCAAACGTATCTTGAAAGCTGGTGGTGGGGTAATCACCTTCAGCCTTCAAGATACGTTTGCTGATTAACTGGTTTTGAAGCCGATCACTGCTTCTTGGTCGGCTTCAAACGCACCCGCTCGCATTGCTGACATGGAAAGTTCTATCGTGTGCTGTGACTAATATCTTTCTTCTACGACACCACTAAAAAAATCCTCACAAACATTCATCCTCCAGTATTGTTACCAGCCCCTTTTACAGTACCATTCTGCCAAGTGATTTTGATTCGACAAATAAAAACTAGCCAACAGTGCCTGCATCCATGCGTGTGTTCACTTGTTGACTGCTTGTCAACGAATGATTGTTGCTTTCCGAGCGAGTTTGTGTTGTCATGCTGCTGAGGTAGCGAATGGCGTTTGATGTTAAGAGTGCCATTCTGCCAACTGTATATATATATACTGTATGGTTGACTGAAAATACGAATGGCATTTTGTGTTTTGGTTACTCCAGCACCATTCTGCCAACTGATTTCGATGCCAGCACATGTTTACGCTATACTATACAGTGGACTGATAATACGAATGGCGTTTGGTGTTAAGAGTGCTACAGTGCCATTCTGCCAACTTGTTTTGATTCCACTGCATGCGAACGCTATACCACCCAGTGGAAATGCTAATTGTGCTGCATGACATATGATACCATGACGCCAGACACAATGCATTTGTATGCCAGCGGCTAAGTTACTTATTAATATCTGAATCAATGGAATGAGTTGTGGAAGATGTGCTGAAAATTATGCTAATGGTGTTGATAGTGTCAGTAGAGAGGCAAATAATGTCAATAACCCTAAACACACCCCTAAATTAATGGTGTGGTTGTGTGTGTAGATAATAATAAATGTTATTAAATTTAAACACAAGCGTTGTTTTTGTTCCTAAGCAAGTCAAAACAACATGAATGTTGTTATTGCAATTGAATGTCATTAAAACATAAACAATTTTTTTGTTATCGTTTTGTGTTTCATTTTGTTTGTTTTTTTAATGAAGCACAGCAAACGTTTCTTGAGGCTGGTGGTGGGGTAATCACCTTCAGCCATCAAGATACGTTTGCTGATTAACTGGTTTTGAAGCCGATCACTGCTTCTTGATCGGCTTCAAACGCACCCGCTCGCATTGCTAACATGGGAAGTTCTATAGAGTGCTGTGACTAATATCTTTCTTCTATGACACCACTAAAAAATTCCACACAAACATTCATCCTCCAGTATTGTTATCAGCCCCTGTTACGGTACCATTCTGCCAAGTGATTTTGATTCGACAAATAAAAACTAGCCAACAGTGCCTGCATCCATGCGTGTGTTCACTTGTTGACTGCTTGTCAACGAATGATTGTTGCTTTCCGAACGGCAGCGAAATGCTGTTACGGTAGCGAATGGCGTTTGATGTTAAGAGTGCCATTCTGCCATCTGGTTTTGATTTCACTGCATGAGAACGTTATACTATACGGAGTACTGAAAATACCAATGGCATTTGGTGTTTGGGTTACTCTAGCACCATTCAGCCAACTGATTTCGATGCCAGCACATGTTTACGATATACGACTGAAAACACGAATGGCGCTTGGTGTTAAGGGTGCTACAGTACCATTCTGCCAAGTCAGTAGAGAGGCACATGATGCCAATAAGCCTAATTTGCATATCAATGGTGTGTGTGTGTAGACAAGCTTATTTTGCATATTAATATTTGCTCTGTTCCCAATAAGGAATCATACTACAGGAAATACGAACAATACTAGTAGTAGTAATATATGTGCACTAGTAAATTTTAGTCGAAATTTTCAAAGTCCAAAAAATTCAAAAATCTTTGTCCCTATAAGGTTTACCCGTGTTTGTGTGTATTTTGATGATGTCAACTGTCACCACAAGACCGGCATTATTAAACATTGTCGTGTGTCGTATTATATAGAGGGCTGGTGACGATTCACCAGATATTTGGAGACAACAAAAGCAATAACAACAACAACCACATTATTGAAAACAAAATAAAGCGCGTCAAAAATTCGCAAAAAAAAAACACCGCATTGTTTTCTTTTTTTTTTTTTTTTTTTTTTTATGGATATTAGCACTCTATAGAAAGTGATGACCTCACCACCAGCCTACAAGATACGTTTGCTGTGCTTCTTTAAACAAACGAACGAAATGAAACACAAAACATTAACAAAAAAATTTATTTTTGTTTTAACGACGTGCTTAGCAACAAAAACCACAAGCAAATTATGTTTATTTACACACACACACACCCACGCCATTAATATGCCATTTAGGCATACTGACATTATTTGCTTCTCTACTGACACTATCATCACCATTACCATCATTTTCAGCACATCTTCCACAATTCATTCCATTGCTTCAGATATTGTATGCCGCTGGCATACAAATGCATTGTGTCTGGCATCTTGGTATGATATGTCATGAGGCACAATTAGCATTTCCACTCCACTGTGTAGTATAGCGTTCGCATGCAGTGGAATCAAAATCACTTGGCAGAATGGCACTGCAGCACTCTTAACGCCAAACGCCATACGTATTTTCAGTCCACTGTATAATCTAGCGTAAGCATGTGCTGGCATCAAAATCAGTTGGCAGAATGGTGCTGGAGTGACCGAAACACCAAATGCCATTCGTATTTTAAGTCCAACGTATAGTATAACGTTCGCATGCAGTGGAATCAACACCAGTTGACAGAATGGCACTCTTAACATCAAACGCCATTCGTATTCTCAGTCCATTGTATAGCAGGCACGCTTACCCATATACGCTACCGCAAAAGCATGACAACACAAACTCGCTCGAAAAGCAATAATCATTCGTTGGCAAGTAGTCAACAAGTGAACACGCATATGGATGCCGGCACTGTTGGCTAGTTTTTATTTGTCGAATCAAAATCACTCGGCAGAATGGTACTGTAACAGGTGCTAATATCAGTACTGGAGGATGAATGTTTTTTTTTTTTTTTTAATGGTGTCGTAGAAGAAAGATATTAGTCACAGCACTCGCTAGAACTTTCCATGTCAGCAATGCGAACGGGTGCGTTTTCTTGTATCAAGAAGCAATAATCGGCTTCAAAACCAGTTAATCAGCAAACGTATCTTGAAGGCTGAAGGTGATTACCCCACCACCAGCCTTCAAGATACGTTTGCTGTGCTTCATTAAACAAACGAACGAAATGAAAGACAAAAAAATTTTTTTTTTTTGTTTTAATGACATTCAATTACAATAACAACATTCATGTTGTTATTGACGTGCTTAGGAACAAAAACCACGTTGTTGTATTTAAATTCAATATCATTTATTATTTCATCATATTAATATGCAAATTAAGCTTATCTACGTATACACACACACCCACACCATTAATATGCAATTTAGGCTTACTGACATTATTTGCCTCTCTACTGACACTATCATCACCATTACCATCATTTTCAGCACATCTTCCACAATTCATTCCATTGCTTCAGATATTGTATGCCGCTGGCATACAAATGCATTGTGTCTGGCATCTTGGTATCATATGTCATGAGGCACAATTAGCATTTCCACTCCACTGTGTAGTATAGCATTCGCATGCAGTGGAATCAAAACAAATTGGCAGAATGGCACTGTCGCACTCTTAACACCAAACGCCATTCGTATTATCCGTCCACTGTATAGTATCGCGTAAACATGTGCTGGCATCAAAATCTGTTGGCAGAATGGTACTGTCGCTCTCTCTTAACACCAAACATTCGCATACAGTGGAATCAAAATCACTTGGCAGAATGGTACGCTCTTAACACCAAATGCCATTCGTATTTTCAGTCCTCTGTATAGCAGGCACGCTTACTCATGCCAAGACAAACTCGCTCGGAGAGCAACAATCAGTCGTTGATAAACAGTCAACAAGTGAACACGCGCATGGATGCACGCATTGTTTGCTAGGGTTTATTGTTCGAATCAAAATCACTTGGCAGAATGGTACTGTAGCACTCTTAACACCAAACGCCATTCGTATTTTCAGTCCACTATATAGTACATGTGCTGCAGAATGGTACTCTTAACACCAAACCATGGCATAACTATACAAGTTAGTCTTGCGCAGTCATATGTTTCCAATTTTTTCATAAATTTGCTTTTGACAACATTCAGCTTTCAAAATTTAAACGAAAATATCTTCCGAAATGTACGCAAATCTTGTGTCTCGTGGCAAATATTTTTGAACCATTTATATTTATTAATATTTTAAAGTTCCCTGCCTGTAAAACCTATAAATATAAATTGCAACATACTTAGTTAAATCTAGTGGAGCTTTAGATTTTTTTTTTAAATTGCCAATCGCCATGCGTAACATTTTATGAAATTTAGTTTTCATTTTATTTGAAATAGATTTATGAATTCCATATTAAGAAGGGTTGCCATTATCAATTCCTCAAATGAGACTACCTTGAATAGCTATGCTATGCACCCAACGCCATTTGTATTTTCAGTCCACTGTATGGCATAGCGTAAACATGTGCTGGCATCAAAATCAGTTGGCAGAATGGTGCTGGAGTAACCAAAACACCAAATGCCATTCGTATTTTCAATCCACTGTATAGTATCGCGTTAACATGCAGTGGAATCAAAATCACTTGGCAGAATGGCAATGTAGCACTCTTAACACCAAATGCCATTCGTATTTTCAGTCCACTGTATGTATAGGGTAAACATGTGCTGGCATCAAAATCAGTTGGCAGAATGGTGCTGGAGTAACCCAAACAACAAACGCCATTCGTATTTGCAGTCCACTGTATAGCAAGCACGGCAGAGCGTAAAAAATTCTGTTCTCAGGCATTTGTCTTTGTGTGTGTGTCAATGGTTTTTCAATTGGTTCAGTTCAGTGTTGGGCAAAATTAAGTTGAGAGCAAGTGTGTGCGAGCGTAACTGAGAATTCACCATTAAAAACGACTGACGTAAGGAGAAAGAAAGAGAAAATGTGTTTACCCATCGACCCTCAGTTACAGTAGCGTATATGGGTAAGCATGCCTGGTTCAGTTGAATGTGTGTGTGAGAGAATATTTATAGTGGTATTTACTCTCGAGAGAGCACGCGTGCGGTGGTTCGCCCGATACTGCCGTATGACATTGGCATGCCGTGGAATCAAAATCACTTGGCAAAATGGTACTGTAGCACTTTTAACACCAAACCATGGCATTACTATACAAATCAGTTTCATATATTCATATGTTTCCAATTTTTTCATAAATTTGCTTTTGACAACATTCAGCCTTTAAAATTTCATATTAAGAAGGGCTGCCATTGTCAATTCCTCAAATGAGACTACTTTGAATAGCTATGCCATGCTCCAAACGCCATTCGTATTTTCAGTCCACTGTATAGTATAGCGTAAACATGTGTTGGCATCAAAATCAGTTCACAGAATGGGGCTGGAGTAACCCAAACACCAAATGCCATTCGTATTTTCATCTGCTGGCATCAAAATCACTTGGTAGAATCCAAAATCGCAATCATTGACACTACCACTGGACAACCGGAATATGGAAGTGCAGAAAACATTCGGCGTACTCAACATCGATTGGCAATTCTCTCAGAATCATCCATCTATCTCCATGATTTCAAACATGACAATATCGTCTAAGTCAGCATCATCCACGATCAACAGCTCACTAACTTGGGCTGTGCCATCACAGTCCCTTTCTTCAACATTGGCAAGTGCTGCGCACATTCGGTAACAAACGTTCATGGCAAATAATTTCATTGAAAGTCGGCACCACAGCTACGGTGTCTCCGGGTAGAAGTTATCACGTTGAAATACTTCACCCGTCCACTGGCATCCTGACGACTGATTTTTGATTCTTTTCCCTATTGGTCTATTTATGTTTTCACTAATACACTTGCATCACCGTTTGTATTTGCATAACCTCCCCTACACTTTATCGAATCAGTTAGTCGTATTCAGACCTTAATCGTATTCAGATCGTATTGCACAATCTCTTCGTATTTATATTTGTGAGTATAGTAACACCGAAGATTGCCAGTTTCGTTGGGCATAACGTTACATTGTCAATATGGTATTTTCAGATATTTCCTCAGTCAACCAACCAACCAACAGAAACCATTATGATGCCTGTACTGCCAACCATTAACGTAAATGTAGTGCCAACCATTATCGTAGCTGTAGTGCCGACATCCACTGAAAATACCCATGAACCTTTATTACCGAATGTGCCGCAGAACATGGTTGGGAATGTTGAAGGAATGGATTGGGATGAGATGGAGCCAACGGTCGTTGATAATGATGACCACCTAGACGATGTTGAAATGTTTGAAGTCATGGAGGTAGATGGATGACTAATTCCGATGCCGAATGTTTTCTGCACTTCCAGTAATGGTGTCGATGATTCCGATTTTGGATTTTATTTTTGCTTGTATACAAGGTGGCTTCGGGTAGATTTTATCTCAGGATATATATTTTACAATAAAACCAGTGCCTTCGCTAACGAATTGCTAATCAACTTTATTTATATTGTTAATATTGGTAATTTATGTCATGGAGGGTAGATGGATAAGAGTGTGATTTTGCCAATGGATATGCCAAATGAATGAATATTTCCGGAACTTTCATATTCCGGTAGTGTCAATGGTAGTGACTTTGTTTTTAATTTTTTGTGTGTTGACAAGATGGCTCCGGGTGGATTTTATCTGATGAGGTTAAGCCTCACATTGAAATACCTTTTCTCGTGCCACTGGCACTCTGCTGCCTCTGCTCGCTCGCTCATTGGCGACGGATTCTTATTTATTTTCCAAGTCCGTAATATGGTGTCTTTAGATATTTCCACAAGTACCAGCAACCACTAACGTGGCTGTCGTGCCAACCATTAACGTAGCTGGGCTTAGAATGGATTCAAACTGATGCCATTGACGATTGACGGGACTGATTCTTGTTTCTTTGGCAAGTGGCGTCTTTATCGAATTCGTTCGAAGTCAGAAGTGGGGATTTGGCGATGACTTGCCATCGCACCCTGACAACTGCATATATTGGCAATACATTTAACTTAAGATATTTCCACAAGCAACCAACCAAGCACCAGCAACCATTAATGTGACAGTCGTGCCAACCATTAATGTAGCTGGGCTTAGAATGGATTCAAACTGATGCCATTGACGATTGACGGGACTGATACTTGTTTCTTTGGCAAGTGGCGTCTTTTATATAGTACACTCTATCGAATTCGTTCGAAGCCAGAAGTGCGGATTTGGAGATGATTTGCCATCGCACCCTGACACAACTGCATATATTGACATGACAATACATTTAACTTCAGATATTTCCACAAGCACCACCAGTAGCAACCATTAACATAGCTGTGGTGGTGCCGACTTTCAATGAAATTATTTGCCATTTGTTACCGGAATGTGCCACCACTTGGTCGAAACGACCTAGTCGAAGTTGAAATTTTGAAATCATGGAGGAATGAATGACATTTCTGCACTTCCATATTCTGGTTGTCCAGTAGTAGGTGTCGATAATGGCACGAGTTTGAATTTGTTTTTTTTTTATTTTTGTTTGTGGTCCAGAGGGGGATGGGGTAATCAAGTAGATACAATTATGTGAAGCGGGGGGTGTGGCGGCTAAGTATTTTTTCATAAAAATTTTTCATTCGAAAAATGTTACTTTGCCATCTAGCGGGGTTCGAACTCGAGCCTCCCTGTTCGGTAGTTCGACACACTACTCACTGCTCCGTGCCATCCCCAATGCCGCTGCTAACTAACGGCCAATAACAATTGAATATTATAGGAATACTTAGGTCGATTGTCGACGAATCTGAAAAGGTAACCTTAAGTCGGTTTTCGATGAAGCAAAAAATAATTTTTTTTTGCACAATTTACAC
Organism: Musca vetustissima; assembly: GCF_032173495.1. Classification (NCBI taxonomy): domain Eukaryota; kingdom Metazoa; phylum Arthropoda; class Insecta; order Diptera; family Muscidae; genus Musca; species Musca vetustissima. The sequence goes on along the minus strand of NW_026879744.1, from coordinate 162,183 downwards.
TGCCTTCTAAATCGACGTACTAAATGCCAGCTGGTTAGACCAGTATATTTTGATAGACAATTTTTTTTGGAATTTTAAAGTAAACAACAGACACCAAAGCTTTGCTATGTTGGTATTTACAAGAAAAGTGTTTCATTTTTGGCTAAAAAAAACAGTGTTGTATTTGAAATTATATCGATTACGGACAGAATTGTGAGCCAATCATAAATATAAGTGCAAAAGGGGTGCGAACAATAATATTGTGTTTTACAAAGGTGAAAAAATATTGGAAGTGGAGGATATTTAAAACGAAAAAAAAAACCAATTAATTCGGATGTCTGGTAATTTATATATATATATATATATATAGAAGAGTTGCGTTGTAAGTGACTGACTGATCATCAACGCCCAGACGAAACGGCTAAAGATACGTTTAGATTTATGAAATCCACTCTCTCCGATCTCAAATGTCAATTCCATAGCGCATACGTCAAATATAATCCACTGGATTTGTGAACTGGATTAACGTGACTTATGCGCAATACGAATTGACGTTTGAGATCGAGTGGATTTAGTAGTCTAAACGTAGCCTAAAGCTAGAAACTTGAAATTTGGCATGTAGGTCGGGAAATTCGTACCAAAAGGTACTAAAAACCATATTACGCGTGAACGGTTAGATGTAGAACTCTGAAATTTGGTATGCAGCTTTGGCTAGGATAAGCGTGGTATGGTATGTGTGAAAAAAATTTTGGAATTTAGTACTAAGATGTGCTAAAAAGTAATCTTAATATATAAAAGAGCTTAGTGTTAAGTGAGTGAGTGAGTGAGTGAGTGACTGACAGATCATCGCCCAGACGAAACGGCTGAAGCTTGAATTGAGTGTGGGTTGTTGTTGCTGTGTAGGGGTGAGCTAAGGCTGGGTTTTTGGAAATTCGAACTAGAACGGTACGAAAATTACTAAAATGTACCAAATATGGTACCCTTTGTATTAGACGAACGGGAAGAGCTAGAATTCTGAAATTTGGAATGTTGGCTACTGGTGGAAAGTTAAAAAGATGGAAATTCGACCTAAAAATGTACGAAAAGTACTAAATTTAGTTCTAATTATGTATATACTGAACATATATAGCTAGAATCTTAAAATTTTATATGGAGTACAGATTGGAAAGTAGTGTTCGATGTATGGAAATGGTTTAAGAAAGTCGTTCTTATGTGTACATAAAAAGTACAAAATGATACTAAATTTGGTACTTTTTGCATTTCCTTGAGTGTATAGACATGGAATCCTGAAAATCGGAATTAGGACTACTATTGGAGTACCGGATTGAGGTAGCTTTAAAAATTATTATTATATGTACGAAAAGTACTAAATGGTATAGAGCTGGAGTCTTCAAATTGTAAATTAAAGTGACTGTTGGAGTGAAGGATTGAGGTAGTTTAGGAAATTCGTACTTATTGGTACGAAAAATACTCTACGGTACAAAATTTAGTACACTTTGAATTTTGCTTGAAAGGATATAGTTGAAAACCTGAAATTTGAAATTAAGATTACTGTTGAAGATTGAACTATAGATACATCTTTGGAAATTCGTATCTATGTGTACGAAAAATACTACAATTTGGATTTGGGTGAACGGAGAGAGATGGAAACCTAAAATTTTGGAATAATGGTTAGAATTGAGATATGGAAGCATAGTATCTATGTGTACTAAATGGTACTACATTTGGTACAACTTTATTATGTGTGAACGGATAGAGCTGGACTCCAGAAGTTTGGAATTCAAATTACTGTTGAAGTATAGGAAATTCTTAATTATAGAAACAAAAAGTACTAAATAGTACCAAATAGTTTACAAATTGTTTTTACGAGAACGGATAGGGCTGAGATCCTGAAATATGGAATTAATATTGTAGTTGATGTGCAAGATTGAGATATGTCGGTAGTTTTGAAAATTCATTCTTATGCGTACTAAATTTGGTACAATTTAGATTTGATTGAACGGATAGAGATTGAAAACTTACATTTGGAATGAAAATTACAGCATTAGGGTAGTATTGGAATTTCGTACTTATGAATACGAGAAGCACTAAATGGTACTTCATATGGTACAATTCGTTTTATGTGAGCGGGAATCCTTAAATTTGGATTTAAAATTAGGATTGGAGAGTAGGATGAGACATGGAGGTAGTTTTGAAAATGCGTAATTGTGTGTACTAAATGGTATTAAGGTTCGATATGATTTGAGTGAAAGGATAGAGATGGAAAACTTATATCAAGAAGTAATAAATGAAAAGTAATAAATTGTACTAATTTGGTACAATTTGGATGTTAGAGATGGAATCCTTAAATGTGAAATTAAGGTTATTGTTGGAGTGCATGACTGAGGTGGTGTTGGAAATTCGTACTTATGGGTACGAAAATCACAAAATTTGGTACAATTTTTTTTTTGTGAACGGGTAGAACTCGAATCCTGAGAATAGGCTACTGTGGGAGTGTAGGATTGATATAGGTTTTGAATATGCATATGAAAAATACAGAATGATACCAAATCTGTTACAATTTGGTTTTTAATGAACACACAGAAATTCTTAAATTTGAGCCTACAATTACTATTAGAAAGTGATCTGGAATATTGAGATAGGGTTGGAAGCTTATGCAAATATAATGATTTGCACAAATACTTTTTTTGGAAATTAGTACTCAAATGGTACTAAAAAGTACAAAAGGTGTATTACACCTGAACGGTTGGAAGTAGAACTCTAAAATTTGGTATACATATTTCTCAATGACAACCGAATCAGAAAAAGAAATTTGAAAATTAGTACTAAAGGTACTAAATATTATACAGTATTTTTCGGCTAATTGGCCCTACGGTTAATTGGTTTCCACGCTTAATTGAACCACATGGTGGGGGGAAAAAATATTTCATAGGAAAGTACATGTAAATTTTCTCGGATAATTAAACCCTGTTAATTGATTTTTCCGCTTAATTGGTTCAAAATTCATGTCATCAAAAATTAATTTCCTTTTACTTTTCACCGGTAAATTGCATAATAATAATGAAAAATAATCTGCCATTTTTTTTACATACATATTTGACATAATTTGTGAAAAAGACTAGGTGGCATCTCTACTAATTCAAAATATATGTTTATGGCAAAGGAAAAACTGCGAAAAAGCGTAATTTGTATTTGAGATTGGATTTTTTTAAATCATTAGTAGTTCCAGTTTTACGTGATTACAGTAATTGAACAAACTATTCAATTAAGCGGGTTCGGATAATTGGTTCTTCGGTTAATTGAACAAAAATGTGTGCAAATTTTGATGTGCAATTAACCGAAAAATACTGTACTACGATATAACAGGTAGGATAATATATATGAAAGTTGGTATGTATCTTAAGCTATTTGAAAAAAACAACGAATGTACAAGCGCATTTTTAGAAATCAGTACTAAAAATTTTATTACATTTTAGTACTGATTTATAAATATTATATTACAATAGAAATGTGAAACTTCGCCTAAATAACTTTTTTTTTTTTTGGAAATTAGTACTAAAGTGGTGATAAAAAAGTACTAAAGAATAAAATAAAATTGTAGAAATAGAAATCTGAAATTTACTATGTAGCTTGCTCTATTACAAATAGAATGCTATGGATTATTTTTTTTTTTTTGTTATTAGTACTTAAATGTACTAAATAATGTAGTATAGTAGAACTGGAAGAAATGAAGATCTGAAACGCGGTACGTAGATTTAACTATGACAAATACTATTCTATACAGTAATATATTTTTGAAATTAGTACTAAAATGGTACAAAGTATTAAATTATAATGCAAAATTATAGAGATTAAAATCTGAAATTTAGTATGTAGCTTAACTATTACAAATAGAGCGATGTACATAACTATTTTTTTTTTGGAAAATTATTTCCATTATTCCTTCCGTTTGTTTATGAAATGAGGGAGCCCCCGGGTTTAGATCGTATAGAAGTTGTGGACAGTATCTGCCGGATTAGAAGTAGAAAATCGCCAGGTATGGATGGTATGACTGGAAGGATGGTGAAAGCCATCTGAAAGGTTATGCCGGAATATATCGAGTCCATTTTCTCCAGCTGCATTCGTCATGGATACTTTCCGCGTACTTGGAAATGTGCCCGATTGGTGGTGCTACTTAAGTCGCCTGATCGGGTGAGGAGTGACCCTCGCTCGTATCGGGGCATAAGTCTTCTTCCAGTTCTTCTAAAAGTACTAGAGAGGATTATGGTGGCACGGCTTAAGGTCGGGTGGCAGATTGCTCTTTGGACGAGTTATTTCCGGGACAGGAAGGCTTGTGTCGTGCCCCTCGGGAGCTTCGCGGGGGTTGTGGTTTCGCCCCTCATCAAGGGGGATAGTATGCCTTCTGCATGCTCTCCGATTGGTACAGCACTTCGGTGCTGGTGCGCGCATATCCGCCTGTGACTCAGCCACTGTGAGGTAGGCAAATAGGCAGGTACTCACGCTAAACTACTCAAGATACTATACTAAATATTGTATACGACAGAGGGAGTACAGGTAGAGTTATGAAATTTTGTATGTATATTTAGCTATAATAAATTAAAAAATATAATTTTTTGTTTTTAAAGTTGTTAGAGACAGATCTCCAAATTTTAGTATTTTTTTACTTTGGCAAATAAAATTTTTTATGGAAATACTTTTCGAAAATTTTTACTAAAAACTATGGAGGCTGTAGTGCTTTTCTGTCCCAAAGCATCTCAGGTTATGGGTCTATTGCGCTTTTGGGATGGTTGCAAAATTCTATAGAGTGATGTGACTATTATGCTTCTTCTTCTACTTACTTACTTAGCTGGCTTGTTACAGAACGGTTGTTCCATAAGCCGAGCTTAAAAAAGATTTCCAAGCGCGTCGATCTTGTGCGCAAATCCACCAATTTGGAATACCACGTTCCAAGATGTGGTTTTCTACTTGGTCTTTTCATCTAATTCGTGGTCTTCCCCTGCAACGGGAACCATCGGTAGGCTCGTTTTTCTATGCCTTTTGAGCTGGGGCATTCTCATTCATCCGCACAACATGGCCTAGCCACCGTAGTCGCTGCAGCCGCGTAAAAATTGTAAAGCTCGTGGTTCATTTGACGCCGATATTCACCGTCGACGCAGATCGGCCCGTAGATCATTCGGAGATCATTTTCGTTCAAACACCCCAAGAGCTGTCTCATCTGCTTGCGCAAGTACCCATGCTTCTGATCCATATAATAGCACGGCGTCTTGTAAAGTGTGAGTTTGATCTGGCGGGAGGTGGCCTTGTTTCTAAACTGCTTACTTAGACCATAGTAGCATCTGTTGGCCATCAGAATCCTTCTTTGAATTTCAAAACTGATGTCATTCGTTTTATTTATGGCGGCACGGAGGTATATAAAATCTTTGACTACATCAAAGCTGTAGTTTTCAAGTTCCACAGTTGGTCCGAGTCTACTGGACGTCTTGCGCGTTGATACCATCAGCTTGGTCTTCTCGCCGTTTACTGTCAGCCCACTTTGGCAGACTCCTTTTCAATTTGTTCAAAGGTGGCTGTTACCGCTCGCCATGTTCGACCCATTATATCGATGTCATCGGCGTAGGCGAATAACAATAACATAACATGTGTTGTTTGGTGTACAGAGTGCACCATATGACCGTATGACCTATGCGTCTCGTATGACCTTTTCCAGCAGAATGTTAAAAAGATCACACGACAAACTGTCACCTTGTCTGAATCCTCGTTCGGTATTGAAGGGCTCCGATAGGTCCTTTCCTATATTAACTGCTGACAATGTGTCACTTAAAGTTGTCCTGCATAGGCTTCTTCTACGTCACCATTCAAAAAAAAAAACCCTCACAAACATTCATCCTCCAGTGTTGTTATCAGCCCCTGTTCCAATGTTTTCATAGGACATTTTCCAATGTGTTTGTTTCCAGCAGTAATGTTTGATCGTTCCTTATCTCTCTCATGTCCCTCCAACCATCTGGCAACTTGTACTGCGCATGCCTATTTCCTCTGCTACCACGGTGCTTTTAATGAAGTCGAGACTACGTAAAGCCTCTACATAGTTACGATGTTGAATATGCCAAATGTTTTCTGCACTTCCATATCTCGGCGGTTGTCCAGTGGTAGTGTCGATGATTGCGATTTTGGTTTTTATTTTTGCTAGTAGAAAATAAGAGTGCTACAGTACCATTCTACCAAGTGATTTTGATGCCAGCAACTGGACTGAAAATACGAATAGCGTTTGGTGTTAAGAGTGCTACAGCAAGTGATTTTGAGTCCACTGCAATGTTAACGCCATACTTTACAGTGGACTGAAAATACGAATGGTGTTGGTGTTAAGAGTGCTACAGCTCCATTCTGAATTTCAGTCCACTGCATGTTAACGCTACAGCACCATTCTCCCAAGTGATGTTGATTCCACTGCAATGTTAACGCCATACTATCAAAGACATAAAAGTATAAAGATACGACAATTGATACGTCGATAAATTCCAATAGATGGCTTTTGTTACGATATCATAACAACAGACAAAGACATAAAAGTATACAGATACGACAATTGATACGTAAACAATTTCCAACAGATGGCTTTTCCTCTGTTGTTACGATATCATGACAACAGAGAGAACAATATTAAAAGTTTTTAGTGAAAATTAAAAACAAATTTTCAACAATGTCCAAATATGTTCTAAATGGCGCCAAAGACGAGGCTAGCATCAGAGAGTTTGATACATTAGGTAAGTAGGAGACGATGATGGCTATTTTCAAATCTCGATGGCTACTTTATATCTCTGGAGGATTATCTGTCTGATTTGCTCAGAGACTCTAATTGTTAATACAGTAGTTTTCGTTTATAATCCACAATTATAGTTGCACAACTTTTGTGGACTATAAGCGAATTTGTACTATATCCGAATTTCGTTTTAAGTCCATTACTGGATTATAACTGAATCGTGATATAATACACGTCATGGACTATACACAAAACATGTACTTTTCTAAATAAAATTTAAGTTTATTAAAACAAATTCATATATTTATTTAAAATAAATAAATTGTTTAAACAATAACCACTGCATTCTGGCCACGCATTTCATTAAACCATATAAGAAGCGACTTTTCAATATCAGGGTGATCACCTTTTCTTTGACGCAATGTTTTTAGATTGCACGAATTGGAAGCTTTTTTAATTTTTGAACTATTTTTGATTATTTTATAAACTGTTGATTTATTTACTCTATACTTGGCACTCAGTTGTCCACATTTCATATTATTTTCTTCATAGTCTTTCAATAATTTTAATTTTTTCTCCACACTCAATGTAACGCGCGTACCCATTTTCACAACTTCTATGAATCTAGCAATTTTTGACATTTATAAATGTTGCCAGAAATCCAAATGCCATTCAAGTTCAAAAAACTGGGTGGCCTATATGAAAATTTCAAAAAACAGGTGCCAGAAATCCAAATGTCATTCAAGTTCAAAAAACAGGGTGGCTTATATGAAAATTTTTTCTATGCAATATTAGTTTTGCATGCACAGAAAATGTGGCCTATAAACGAAAATGGACTATAGGCGAAGTGGACTATAGAACAAATAATTTGTATGAATTTGGAAGAAAAATTTCAGTAAATAGAACTTTTTCGCTTATATCCGTTTTTGGCCTTTAAGCGAAATGGACTATAAGCGAAAACTACTGCAGTAACTTTCTAATTTCTTTCTTCTTCATTTAGATGCTCCGGTGCGAAAATTAATATTAGCCGCTGTGGAATCTCGCAAACATGCCTATCGTCTGTACCAAGGTGGATATACAAGGTAGCCGCAAATTCTTTTAGAAAATGTTATAAAAAATATCGCCAAACAAGCTCTACAAAATTCAGAGAGATTTTCATTTATAATTTTATTTTTTTAGTTTTTTTTTTGGTTCAACATTACAACTACATTTTTGATATTTATTTGCACCAACAGTTGGGCCGATGCGGCTACCTTATTAAATATACCTTGGTCCGTACAGTAATTTTGCTGTTGCAGCTGCCATACGCACTTCAGATGGCACCATTTACCAGCGTTGACAGTTTTTTTTTTCTAATGGAAATTTCCAAACGAATATATATTATCCCCATAAATCTCCAAAAAAATCCCTTTGCAAGAATCTTTAATTAATCGAAATTGATTTCGATCTGTTCTTGTGCCTCAAGAAATTCTACTAGATTTTATTTTTCGATATCATAAAGGAAATTTGTTTTCGTAGTAAAAAGTAGTACGGGATCAGGCCAATATATTTTAAAAAATAAAAAATGAGTATAGAACAATTATTTTGTAATAATTATTTGTCGTTCCCATACTCCCAAAATCTGCTATTTTTTACTACGATAACAAATACTGTTTCTCTACCAGTCAAGTTAAAGTAACTTGGCTGCCTGCATGGAGGGGAAATTTTATATTTATATTTTAAATAAATATCAATACCGGCTCTGATCTTCGCCTCTTTGTTTTGCCCCTCTTATGTCAATGTTCTGATGTTTCTTTTTCGGCATAACTCATCCCCTTTTTCTTCCAACCCCCCATAAAATTGTTTCGAGAAATTTTTCATAGCAAGATGTTTCACAAAAATATATTTACACATTTTCTGATTTTACATAATTTCTGTTGATTTCTGGGACTTTGTCATTTTACGCTTCAAAATCAGAATGGTGCTGTAGCACCAAGGGTGCTGTAGAACTTTTAATATTGACACCATTCGTATTTTCAGTCTGTATAAAGTGGACTGAAAATACAAATGGTATCGGTGTTAACGAGTGCTACAGCACCATTCTCTCATGTGATTTAGATTCCATTTCGTGTTAACGCTATACAAAAAGTGCATGAAAAATTCGAATGGTGTCGATTTTAACGAGTGCCACAGCACCATTTAAAACAGGCACGCTTACCCATATACTACATTGTTGCTCAAATTAAAAATGAGAGCGTTGTAGGGAGAGAATTCAAGTGTACACTTAAAGTTTAAGTCTTAAACTTTAAGTGTACACTTGAATTCTCTCAATTCTCTCAATGATCGCGTTGAGTCATCCGTTGCGTTATATGTTATCGAAAATATAACAACCGCACAGTACCATGGTGCTATAGCACCATGGTCCTGTAGCACTCTAAGCAGAATGATCGCGTTGAGTCATCCGCTGCGTTATGTGTTATCGAAAATATAACAACCACAAGGAAACAATAACACTGTATAGTATGGCGTTAACATTGTAGGACTCAATATCAGAATGGTGCTGTCGCATTCTTAACACCACACCATTCGTATTTTCAGTCCACTGCATAATATAACGTTCGCATGCAGTGGTATCAAAATCACTTGGTACAATGGTACTGGAGTAACCGAAAACCCAAACGCCATTCGTATTTTCAGTCCAGTTGCTGGCATCAAAATCACTTGGTAGAATGGTACTGTAGCACTCTTATTCTTGCCTGTACAAACAAAAATAAAAATTAAAATCGCAATCATCGACACTGCCACTGGACAACCGGAATATGGAAGTGCAGAAAACATTCGGCGTACTCAACATCGATTGGCAATTCTCTCAGAATCATCCATCTACCTCCATGATTTCAAACATTTCAATATCGTCTAAGTCAGTATCATCCACGATCAACGGCTCACTAACATGGGGGCTGTATCATCAAAGTCCATTCCTTCAACATTTTCGACCAAGTGCTGCGGGACATTCGGTAACAAATGTTCATGGCAAATAACTTCATTGAAAGTCGAAACCACAACTACGGCATCTCAACGACTGATTCTTGATTCTTTTCTAATTTCGTCAACATTTTTTATCACTAATGCGTTAGTTGTATTCAGACCTTGATCGCATTCAGATGCTACTGCACAAATCTGTTGCTATTTATATTGTTAGTATAGTGACACCAGTTTCATTGGGTCGACGTTATTTATATTGTTAATATGGCATTTTCAGATATTTCCTCAAGCTACCAACCAAATCAACAGATACCAATTATGATGATTTTAATACTGTCAACCATTATCGTAGCTGTGATATGTGTGCCTCAGCACATGGTCGGGAATGTTGAAGGAATGGATTGTGATGAGATGGAAGCAATGGTCGTTGTTGATGATCACGACATAGACGATGTTGAAATGTTTGAAATCATGGATGATGAGTCTGAGAGAATTTGCCAATCGATGTTGACTACGCCGAATGTTTTCTATACTGATTTTGGATTTTTTATTTGCTTGTATACCTTATTACATATTTTTTATTATTTATTATATTATATTTTACAATTAAACCAGTGCCTTCGCTAACCATTAACATAACTGTGGTGTCACCTTTCAATTGGAATTGTTTGCGATGAACATTTGTTGTTACCGAATGTGCCGCAGCAACATGTTTGAAATCATGGAGGCTAGATGGATTATGCCGAATATTACAGTGGTGTCGATGGTGGTGATTTGTTTTTAATTTTTTGATCCGCGTGGATTTTATCTGATGAGGTGGTTGAGCATCACATTGAAATACCTTTTCTCGTCCACTGGCACTCTGCTGTCTTTGCTCGCTCATTGGCTCATTGGTACTATTATATAGTCAACTTTTTTATATTGGCGGTACTATGGTGTATCTTCAGATATTTCCACAAGCAACCAACTAAGCACCATTAACGTAGCTTGGGTTTCGACAAGGGGCTTCGAATAGATTCAAACTGATGAGGTGTTTGAATTCAATTCGATTGACGGACTAATTCTTGTTTCTTTGGCAAGTGGCGTCTTATTATTTTGGTACTCTATTATATATCGATGTCGTTCGAAGCCGGAAGTGGGGATCGGCATCTCAACGACTGATTTTTGATTCTTTTCTAATTTCGTCTACTTTTTTTAACACTAACATATATCACACTTTATCGAATGCGTTAGTTGTATTCAGACCTTGATCGCATTCAGATGCTATTGCACAAATCTGTTGCTATTTACATTGTAAGTATAGTGACACCAGTTTCGTTGGGTCGACGTTATTTATATTGTTAATATGGCATTTTCAGATATTTCCTCAAGCTACCAACCATATCAACAGATACCAATTATGATGACTGTAATACTGCCGCCAACCATTATCTTAGCTGTGATATGTGTGCCGCAGCACATGGTCGGGAATGTTGAGGGAATGGATTGTGATGAGATGGAAGCAATGGTCGTTGTTGATGATCACGACATAGACGATATTGAAATGTTTGAAATCATGGAGGTAGATGGATGATGAGGTCTGAGAGAATTTGCCAATCGATGTTGACTACGCCGAATGTTTTCTACACTTCCGGTTGTCCAGTAATGGTGTCGATGATTCTGATTCTGATTTTGGATTTTTTATTTGCTTGTATACTTTAGTATTTTATATTATTTATTATATCTTACAATTAAACCAGTGCCTTCGCTAACCATTAACATAACTGTGTGTCACCTTTCAATTGGAATTGTTTGCGATGAACATTTGTTGTTACCGAATGTGCCGCAGCATGTTTGAAATCATGGAGGTAGATGGATAAGAGTGTGATTTTTGCCAATGGATTATGCCGATAGTGTCGATGGTGGTGATTTGTTTTATTTTATCTGATGAGGGGTTAAGCATCACATTGAAATACCTTTTCTCGTCCACTGGCACTCTGCTGTCTTTGCTCGCTCATTTGGCTCATTGGTACTATTATGTAGTCAACTTTTTTATATTGGCGGTACTATGGTATCTTCAGATATTTCCACAAGCAACCGACTAAGCACCATTAACGTAGCTTGAGTTTCGACAAGGGACTTCGAATGGATTCAAACTGATGTGGTGTTTGAATTTCATTCGATTGACGGACTAATTCTTGTTTCTTTGGCAAGTGGCGTCTTATTATTTTGGTACTCTATTATATATCGATGTCATTCGAAGCCGGAAGTGGGGATCGGCATCTCAACGACTGATTTTTGATTCTTTTCTAATTTCGTCTACTTTTTTTAACACTAACATATATCACACTTTATCGAATGCGTTAGTTGTATTCAGACCTTGATCGCATTCAGATGCTATTGCACAAATCTGTTGCTATTTACATTGTAAGTATAGTGACACCAGTTTCGTTGGGTCGACGTTATTTATATTGTTAATATGGCATTTTCAGATATTTCCTCAAGCTACCAACCATATCAACAGATACCAATTATGATGACTGTAATACTGCCGCCAACCATTATCTTAGCTGTGATATGTGTGCCGCAGCACATGGTCGGGAATGTTGAGGGAATGGATTGTGATGAGATGGAAGCAATGGTCGTTGTTGATGATCACGACATAGACGATGTTGAAATGTCTGAAATCATGGAGGTAGATGGATGATGAGTCTGAGAGAATTTGCCAATCGATGTTGACTACGCCGAATGTTTTCTACACTTCCGGTTGTCCAGTAATGGTGTCGATGATTCTGATTTTGGAGTTTTTATTTGCTTGTATACTTTAGAATTTTATATTATTTATTATATTTTACAATTAAACCAGTGCCTTCGCTAACCATTAACATAACTGTGGTGTCACCTTTCAATTGGAATTGTTTGCGATGAACATTTATTGTTACCGAATGTGCCGTGTTTGAAATCATGGAGGTAGGTAGATGGATAAGAGTGTGATTTTTGCCAATGGATTATGCCGATAGTGTCGATGATGGTGGTGATTTGTTTTATTTTATCTGATGAGGTTAAGCATCACATTGAAATACTTTTTCTCGTCCACTGGCACTCTGCTGTCTTTGCTCGCTCATTTGGCTCATTGGTACTATTATGTAGTCAACTTTTTTATATTGGCGGTACTATGGTATCTTCAGATATTTCCACAAGCAACCGACTAAGCACCATTAACGTAGCTTGAGTTTCGACAAGGGACTTCGAATGGATTCAAACTGATGTGGTGTTTGAATTTCATTCGATTGACGGACCCGCCATCGCACCCTGACAACTTGCACATCAGCGACTTGCTTGGTCAGAGTTATTTATATTGGTGGTGTTGTCAACCATTAACGTAGCTGTGGTGGCGGCGACTTTCACTGAAATTATTTGCCATGAAGATTTGTTGCCAGAATCTGCCACCACTTGGTCGAAACGACCTAGTCGTAGTTGAAATTTTGAAATCATGGAGGAGGAGTATTTTTACCGATCGATGTTGGAGGACTGGGGCCCGAATGAATGTTTTTTCTGCACTTCCATATTCTGTTGGTCCAGTAGTAGGTGTCGATGATGATGGCGAGTTTGAAGAATTTGGTTTTTTTTTTATTTTTGTTTGTTGTTGACCAGAGGGGTAATCGAAGCGGGGGTATGGCAGGCACGTCCTTTTCTTATAAAAATGTTGCTTTTAAAAAATGTTACTTTGTCATCTAGCGGGGTTCGAACTCGAGACTCTCTGTTCGGTAGTCCGACACACTACTCACTGCTCCGTGCCATCCCCACTTCCGACGCTAACTAACGGTCAATAACAATTGAATATTATAGGAATACTTAGGTCGATTGTCGACGAATCTGAACAAAATACCCTTAAGTCGGTTTTCAATGAAGCTAAAAATAGATTTGTTTTGCAACATTTAGACTGTCTTCTATATCGTGGTACTAAATGCCAGCTGATTAGACCAGTATTTTTTGATAGGCAATTTTTTTTTTGAATTTTAAAGTAAACAACAGACTCCAAAGCTTTGCTATGTTGGTATTTACAAGAAAAGTGGTTCATTTTTGGTTTTGGTTGTATTTGAAATTATATCGATTACGAACAGAATTGTAAGCAAATCATAAATATAAGTGCAAAAGGGTTGCGAACAATAATGTTGTGTTTTACAAAGGTGAAAAAATATTGGGAGTGGAGGATATTTAAAACGGGAAAAAAAAACAATTAATTCGGATGTCTGGTAATTTTGTTCCCATTTTATGGGAATATCGGAATTTTATATGTTGGGCCAAATTTTTAATTTTTGGTCGTAGTAATATTTATTTATAAATTGAAAATTTTAATTTCATCTATATATACGTATATATAGAAGAGTTGCGTTGTAAGTGACTGACTGATCATCAAGGACCCGACGAAACGGCCAAAGATACGTTTAGATTTACGAAATCCACTCTCTCCGATCTGAAATGTCAATTCCATAGCGCATAAAGAGGAGTACACACTATCATTTTTGAATGGCCGTTAATTTCTCTCAGTCATCAGGCAACCACAAAAATCTTTATGGTTGCGTGACAGTCAGATGTTGGATGTTTGTTGGTTCGATAATTTGAACATAAAAAACGGCAGTCGGACAATAAATTTCGACATTGAAATTAAATCGTATGGAGAGCTGCTACATATAATGAAAAATTATAAAAATTATATGTACTGTGGACGACGTGAAAAAACAAAATAAACACCATACGTTCATCCTATAGAAGGGAACTCAAAAAATAAAGCAATCTCAAAACATCTGGACATTCTGAAATAGTTTTTAAAGTCCATGGGCTCAGAGTCTCGAATTTCTTCACCCATTTCGTTCTTTTAATAACTTTCTTTTCGCCATATTACAACGCAATTATTAAAAATGCGCACCCAATTTTTTGTCATCCATTTTTATTAATATATTTCGTTTTTACGGTGTCTTATTAGAACAATTTATAAATTTGAATGTCGGTTTGAAAAAAAAGCCATGAATGATAATATGGCCGCTACAAACAACACAACAAAACTGTAACAACCGATAAGTTATCGAAACTGTCACTCAAAAATGATAGTGTGTACACCGCTTAAGTCTAATATAATCCACTGGATTTGTGAACTGGATTAACGTGACGTATACGCTATTGAAGTTTGAGATCGAGTGGATTTAGGAGTCTAAATGTAGCCTAAAAGTACATTTACATATACGATTTTAAATCGACTCGATTAACCAAATCCAGAAATCCACCCTAATTGTTTACACATACCTTTAATCATGATCTAAATGCTGATCAGCTGATGTTTGTTAGTATACATACAAAATGATTAATTTGAACCAAACATTTTTGTTTGCAATTTGAAAATGAAAAGAAGAATTACAAAAATGGAAATGTTTTCGAAAACCTGTGACCGTGTGAAAAGTTAATAAAAACATAAAAAAATTAAAAATAATTTTTATTTTCCTTTAATCTTTCATTTTTTTTAATTGGCAACCGTTAAATTAAAAAACAAACAACATGTGAAAACAATTTCAAATTTTAGTACATTGTGTGAGAGTTGTATTTTTTCGTACAAAAACCGCGTTGCATCGCATTAGTAGCATGCTTTCGCTCATGATTTACAATAAACCCTGCCGATGATTTAAAGTTGTATGATAAATCGTGGTGAATTCAACCTGATTAAGAAAATAAACCCTGATTCAGCCTTTAATCATGATTAGAAGTTATATGTAAATCCACTTTAAGAATCTACCAACTAACTTTCATTTTCTAACTTTTGTGTGATCCCTCTTGTTATTCTTAGTCTCCTTGTGTTGTAAACATGACGCCAAAAACATATGTTTTCTGTATAACCAAACAGTCATTGTGGAAGCAAGATTAAACAAGTCAATTCTAATTGGGGATTTTTTATTAATTTGAAACCAGTGCTTATTTTTCGAATAATTTTTAAAAAAAAAGAAAACAATTTATCCATAATGTCAAAATACTTTCTAAATGGTGCCAAAGACGAGGCTAGCATTCGAGAGTTTGATACATTAGGTAACTATGAGACGATGATGGCTTCTTTCAAATCTGGATGGCTACTTGTATATCTATGGAGCAATATCTGTCTTATTTTTTAGATTTGTAATCGTTAATAGCCACATCTTAATGCCATTCTTCTTCTTTTAGATGCTCCGGTACGTGAATTAATATTGGCCGCTGTGGAAGCTCGCAAACATGCCTATTGTCCGTACAGTAATTTTGCTGTCGGAGCTGCCATACGCACTTCGGATGGCACCATTTACACTGGTTGTAATATCGAGAATGGTGCCTACACCGCGGGTATTTGTGCGGAAAGAACTGCAGCAGCTAAGGCTATAAGGTAAGTTTTTTTTTTGCAAGGGTGACCTCTTAATTTTTTAAATTTATTTGCATGCATTCGAAATCATATCACATAATTTCATTAGAATAGAATTTCATGTGCACTGACTGTCGTCAAGTCAAAATGTGTATAAAATATTTATGCAATTAGAGGGATTGGAAATGTAATATAGGGGCCAAAATGAAGATACGATCACGCAAATCTTATTGCTTAAAAAAAAAAATTGGTTGTTATTCTCAGAGGACACCACATCGTGTGGACACGTATGCTCAAAATTGGCTTCGTTGGAAACAGCAAGTTCAGGACCGCGAAATATGCCACTGTTCCGCTTTCGAGACCATTATTTTATTTGATTTGTATACCCTCAAACTCATGGCTAATGGGGGCATATGCCCTTCCTAAGCCAAAAATGTGCCTTTTCAAAATATTGGTTTTAGACACCCCCTTTGATCCAAATCGTAACAATTTTATTAAAGCACCAAAGTCACTGTAAATCTTTCGTTTTGCACGAAATTTGTCGTAGCGTACTAAATTGTATCTAAAATCGTTCGTTTCACGTCAATGCTCGAAAAGGATGTTAGGATACGTATGTAGAATATACCCAAAGTGGTGAGGCGTATCATATTGTCGACCCAGTCCGACTTTACTACTTCCCTTACTGGTTTTATTTTATTTCTTTGGTTTTGGTCACCTCCATTTTCCTCACACCAACATCATTCAAAGGGATTTTTTACTGAAAGGAGAAGTGTCCAAATATTTACTTATCGTTATTTTTGTTATCGGAACATATCGGATATATGGATAAAATTAAACTATATTTCATATTTATGATTTGAATGTTTTATTCTTCGATCTTTTCCATTTTTCGTTCATCTATCTCAAATGCTAGACAGTGATTCATACCAAAAATTCATCCATTACACACACACACACACACAATTTGCATGACATAAGAAAACATAATCCCTTGCAGATATCACAATACATTACAATGATGATGATGATGTCAATCCTCCAATTGTTTATTTCTTCATTTTTCCCTCCAGCGAAGGTAAACGTGATTTTGTTGCTTGTGCCGTTGTCGCACAACAGGAGGGCTCATTTACCACACCTTGTGGTGTTTGTCGTCAATTTTTAGCTGAATTCGGTGCTAAAAATGATTTCCCTTTGTATGCAGCTAAGCCCAACAGTCCACCGTTTCGTGTTTTGTGTACAAGTATAATGGAGTTGTTGCCAAAAACATTTCTGTTAGAAAAATAAAAACCCCATAATTTGGATAAAATCCATTTAATTGAATATCAAACTTTTTTTATAAAACAAATTGTGACCAAAATAACCCACAGAAGCTAAATGTTTTTATTTTTCCTGAAATAGTTTAAAAACCATATACGATATATTTGTAATTAGTGTTGTTTTTTTGTTTGTAAATATATTTATATATTTAAAGGAAATATATTATAAAAATAAAATGTAATAGACGTTTAATATTTCTGTAAAATGTTTTTTTATTATAACCTGTATTCTCATCAAGAATCTCCTAATAACGGGAATTACCTATAAATTAACTATTTTTACGAGATTTTGCACCAAAAGGTACTCACCCCTATTCCGACATCACTTCGACATTGTTTTCGTATTCTCTAACACTTATGAGACCCATTGTTAATTTTTAGTATATACATAGAATTAATTTTTGAGTCGATTTATGTCCCTCCGTTCATGTATTATTTTAAACAAGTAACATGCCAGGTTTATGATCGGATGGGGACGTATTGAATAGAGTCTAAAGTGATGTATCCTTTTTTTTAATTTCTAAAAAAAATGTTTAAACACTCAGTCGTCAATTAAAATTATGACGAACAAATTTTCGACATCGTCCTTGTCAAACTTTTTTACGGAATACCAAAAATGCTTTCTCAGATCCCCATTGAAAACATATTTCTTAAAAAATCCACGCTTTTTGAAGACAAATTAAAAATAGTTTTAAAAAGTCAACATTTTTTGTAGACACCCAAAAAATATTTGTAAAAAAATTCACGCTTTTCGTAGACCCCACAAAAAATTTCTGTAAAAACTCCACGTTTTTATAAACCGCACAAAAAATTACTTTAAAAACCCAACACGCTTTTTATATACCCCACAAAAAATATATTTTTTAAATATCCACCCCAAAAAATATTTTTTAAAAAATACTCACCACATAAAGGCATATTACAACGTTACCTATAATTCTACGGGGCGTACAGAAAAATTCAACTTCCCCACTTTTGTAAAATGTTGTGTACGGCCGTATTACCCAAATACGTCGAAACCTTTCGATTATACACAAGCTCTACAAACCGCAAAACAAAGTTGTTAAATTAATCCAAATATTTATGTTCACATTCGAAATTTTATATTTTCTGAATGTTTTGTTTTTATTTTCAACAAAAGAAAAATACAAAAAATACGTTCTGTCAAAGTTGAAAATTTTCAACTTGAAATTTTGTACGCTCGACGTATTTCGGTAACATTCATATAAATACATGTGTTCTACCTTTTGTGGTGAAATACGTCGAACGAGAAAGTCGAAAGTCAAAAGGGTGATTATTGTGTGCACAGTTTTTAATAAAATTGTCTACTCCTTTCGAGGGTTATACAACATCTACACTTTGCAAAGTCATACAGCCTCTTCAAATAAAATATATTTATCCGGAGAGGTTGTATAAGTCAAATTTGTAATTTTTAAATAGTCCCAAACTTCAAATACCACAATTCCATTGTTGACAAATTCCATTGCTGAGTGGGAAATGTAAAACCCAACCGGAAAACTTTTTTCTTTATAACAAAATAAATAAAACAAATGTTTTTTCTTTTTGTTTCTTACATAATAATATAATTATGATAATAGTATAATATATTTTTTGTTTTTGTTGTTGGTTTATAATCATTCATTTTTTAAACCTTAAACGTAATTGCATTTATTTATAGTATATTTATATATATGTAACTAAACTAAATAATAGTAACATTATTAATAAACATTATTGCATACTTCTAAAAAATATGTTTTTTTTAGAAAACAAAAAAAAATATATCTTAAGTATATATATAAATGAAAAAATATATAATAATTAAATTATAAATGTACCCGAAAAAATAAGAAACTCTAAGAGTTTCATTGTTTTGGGTGTGTATAACAAAATTTAAGTGATATACGGAGTAGTAAATAAATCATAATAGTATTGTTTGTTGGTTTTTAAAGCTATCCTATTTAAGTAAATGTTGGGTTTTGTTTTATTTCTTGTTGCTAATAATGGTAGTAAGTTTCTCGGCATTGTTATTTTATATATGATATATCCTTTTTTTGTTATGTTTCTTGTTTATCCTTTATAAGTACAAAATAATATAAATATTTCTACAAAATTGAACTATCTGGTTTGTTGTTGTTGTTTTTTTGTTTCCTTACTTAATATACAATTTCTATTAGACTTGACTTTTACTTTTACAATTTTACTTCGTTTTCTAAACAAACAAAAAAGTGGTACCTCTCACTACTCCTAAAACAATAGGTTAGGCGGCAAGGGAGGGTTGGGGAATTTTGTTTCTATTCTATACTTGTTTTTAAATAAATTCTCTAATTATTTGCAACATTTGCCGCCGCTGTTGCTTGTTTCGCACCATTGTCTGGGTTAACAGTACTTGAGAAGGAGGCTGCATGTGGTGGTGGTGCTGCTGCTGGAACCGCCATTATAAATTGTGGCTGTTCACCACCTTGTGGCGTTGTTGGCGTCTCCACATCAAAGAAACTATTCAGTGGATTATTTTCATCCGACACCGGCGTATCGAAATTCTGTTCGGCACTTATTTCAAAGTAGGCCGGATTGATGTTACTTCGTTTCTTTTCCAATGGCATCGACTCCACAACTTCGCTTATTTGTGGCCAATTCTTATAGAATTTCATATCGTATTCAATTTGCATATAACGTCGTTTTGATGTCTTCACATCACGATCACGTTTCGCTTGGAAATTCTTAAACAACAACAGTTCCACAATCACAGTTTCGATCAATACATGGGCCACAAATGCTGCCACACCATAGATTAACATCCAATAACGGAAATTCATTTCAGGCGGTAATATCAGTTGGAAGAATTCCGCCAACCATGCCGGTGGATACAGAATGAGGTAGATAACAATACAGATATTAGCAATGAGGGTCAAACAGAAGGGTATATTCGACCAGATGGGTCGACGATATGGAGCACCTTTAGAGAATACAAAAGCTAAAATGATATACTGGAAACTGGATATGGCGAACATGGTGTAGTTTTCCCAACAGCCTAAATGTTCGTCACTGCTGTAGACGAATGGTTCGAACCATTCCTGTTGATGAACATGGAACCAGCCTGCAAAGAGAGAGAGAGAGAAAATATGAATACAATTTTGAATATAAATTTGAAGAATTATAATAAAATATGAACGGCTTTGGGCCAAACCTTTTACACCCTCCCCTTCAATGAAGGGGACACATTCCAGATAAACCTAAAACCGTTGAGGAGCGGGATTTGACAACCAACGATAGAACAAATTAAAAAATTATTTTTAATTCGTTTGAAAAACGTGCCCCAAAACCTCTAAAATATCGAATACAAGGGGGTTGGGGAACCCAAAATACGGTTGAAAACATTTTCAAATCCAAGGGACCATCCATAATTTTGTTGTTCATAATGGGGATCGAATGGTGGGGACATATTCCAGCGGAAGCGGGATTTGACAACCAATGATAAACGAAATTGAAAAACGTGCACCTACCTCGAAACTTGAGTCAATATCGATCATTTTTGGTATGGATATTTTTTGCAAAAATGGGTTGACCTACCCTCGATCTGGAGTCAATATTGACAATTGTTGTTTTGCAACACAATAACATAATTAAACAAATTAAAATATTTTTTGTCACAACTCACCTGCTACTTGGAATGCAATAACCACCAACAAATGCAAAACAATCGATGCCAACGGCGTCAGCGATATTAGCGACGATAACGGCACCTGCTTCACCAATGGTCCATTGAACGATTCCGTTTTGCCAAAGAAAAATGCAAATATCGATATTAAACCCAAATCTATATATAAATACTGTTTATCCGTTAAATTCGAATCGATGGAATAGAGAATCATGACCGATACAAATTGTACCATCGAATAGGCAGCCATGTATTTGAAGATACCGAAGGAGGTGACCAAGGCGGCACGACCCTCCTTGATGACATTCGGTACGGCAGCAATGGTGGGATTACGCGAGGTAAATGGCGAGGCAATTGAAGATTCAGTTTCGCTGAGAGAAATGCCGGTATGGGCAACCTTTAAGGCACCACAATCGTTGGCACCATCACCACACATGGCCACACAATAGTCCAGGTTTTGCAGTTCCACAACAAGGGCCTGTTTCTGTTCTGGTGACATGCGAGCATAGATAACACCTCGGGTCAGGAAATTGGGCAGCAGATCGGGGAAGTGGTCTTTGACAATTTGCCATGTCTTACCGACCATGGCAAAACGATAATTGTCACGCCAATTTTTGTCGAGCAATGAGGTTGCTGGTGGTTCTGCCACATCCATGGGCGAGTTTAAGCCAAGTTCCGTATCATTATGTGTCCAGGTATCTACAGTTTCAACACTACCACAACTTTTACTGTTGGGCATGGTAATGGAGGCGGCACTTGACAGTGATGCAACATCACCATTTAAACGGTGGTAGTTCGTGTCGTACAGCGATTCGTTGGTATTGGATGAGGCAAGAAGGGTGCCATTGGTTTTACCATTTGTCATTGAGGTAGAGGCGGCACAGGAGGCACTGCCCAAATCCAGGGTATAATAAAGCTCATAATTACTGTGATCCGTCTCGTTGTGTTGATGTGAACTATGATGATGATGCTGGTGGTGATGATGATGGTGTTCTCCCCCCTCGGCATCGGCTTTGTGACGTACATTCACCGTGACCACCGGTTGATTGGAACTAACAATACCACAATCACGGGCCACACTCAACGCTGTCAAGATGTTATCACCCGTTATCATTATCGAACGAATATTGGCTTTGGTCAGGGCTTCAATGACCTCGGTGGTATCGGGTTTCAAACGATTTTCCAACACCACAAAGCCCAAAAATTCCAAATCACTTTCGACACTTTCACGAGGCAAACGTTGTACTTTGGTATAATTAACTTTGGTACTGAGAGACTTATAGGCCAAGGCTATGACACGATAACCTTGTTTGGCATACACCGACAGCTGTTGGGAGAAATTATCCGGCAGACTTTCGGGCAAACACAACTGTTGCAACATCTCCGGCGATCCCTTGCAATAGACATTAAAATGCTTCTCACTAAGACGTCGCGTAATGACCGACATACGTTGCAGATTGGAGGTGAATGGAAATTCCCGAACAATACCATGATCGTTGACGGCCTCACCATTCAACAAACCCACATCGGATAGTAAATCATCGACCGAAGATTGGCGTTCGACCCTTTTTGTTTCCATTGGCGGTGTGGCGGGTGGAGTGGTGGCCTTTGGTGGCCTAACCACTGTCGGATGTAGCAGACCATATTTTTGATTATCCGGTACCCCCTGAGCATCTTCCAATATCCAACCGGTCGATTCGAACATTTTCAAATCCAATGGATCACCCATCATTTTGTTGTTCATAATGGTGATCGAATGGCAGGTGACCATGCCGAAGAGGAAGTTATCGTATGGTAAACGTTCAATTTGTTTAATGGGAATTTGGAATTGATTTGTAGCCGATTTTGGTACAACGCCCCACATATCGAGACCGTCTTCGGTAAGGGTACCCGTCTGAAAACGAAGAGACAAAAAATAAATTAAATATTAAATGAAAAGTTATTTGGGGTCAGAAGAATAGGTTCGAAATGTTTTTCTTTTATTCCAATTTAAGACGTTTTTCAGAAGCTATAGTAACTTGAGTAAAATATTGATCCTCTAACTTGAATAGAATATTAGTCCTCTTCTATGCATGGCCTTAACGGACTTTTTCCAAGTGAAGGTCAATTGGATTTCGATACCACGACTTATTGGCCTTCTATAAGAGAACCCATTAGTCTTCCCACAAGATAACTATCTGGTCCTCTAGGAGAGGATACGGCATTTTTTTAGAGTAACTTCTGATCTTTTAAAAAAACAATTTTTGAATAAGAAATACCCATATCATTGGACTTGTGTAAGATGTCTTCTAA
Organism: Musca vetustissima; assembly: GCF_032173495.1. Taxonomy (NCBI): domain Eukaryota; kingdom Metazoa; phylum Arthropoda; class Insecta; order Diptera; family Muscidae; genus Musca; species Musca vetustissima. The sequence continues at coordinate 138,862 of NW_026879744.1, read as the reverse complement.
AACATGTAGATTTTCATTTTAAAAATGACCTTCATTAAAAAAACAATTTTTTTATAAGAGAACTTTAGGACACAAGATATAAGAGAGGACCATTTTTTTAGAGTAACTTCTGATGTACTTTTTTTTTGATAGAATACATATCATATCATGAGAATACATATCATTGGACTTGTGTAAGATGTCTTCTAGGTGGAAACATATTGGTCTAAGAAGTCTTCCGTCATTTTATAAAATGACCTTCTGGTCTTTTATAAAAAAAGACCTTCAGGACTTTTTTTATAAGAGAACATTTAGGACTTCTATAAGAGGACTTTCAGGAATTCTAAAGGAAGTCCTTTTGGATTTCTAAAGGGAAGACCTTCAGGACTTCTATAAAAAATACTCTTTGGACTTTCTATAAGAAGACGTTCTGGTCTTTCATAAGAAGACTAGAACGGAATTCTAAAGGAAGTGTTTCTGGATTTCCAAAAAGAAGACCTCTTCAGGACTCCTATAAAAATACTCTTTGGATTTTTCTACAAAAAGGCGTTCTGTTCGTCCATAAGAAGACCTTTTTGGCTATCTGTAAGAGGAACTTTTGGTTGTCTTTGTTAATCTTTTTTACCTTTGAAAAAACACCTTCGGCTCTCCAATAAAAGACAATAAGAAGATATTCTGGACTTCTATAAGGAGATCTTCAGGACTTCTATAAGAGATGTTTTAGTCTTCCATAAGACTTCATGGCCATTTAGAACTTCTTTAAGAGGACTTTCAGGAATTCTAAAGGAAGTCCTTCCGGATTTCAAAAGAAGACCTCAAGGACTCCTATAATAATACTCTTTGGATTTTTCTACAAGAAGACTTTATATTCGTTCATAGAAGAAGATCTCTTTTTTGCCTTGGAGAAGACCTTCGGTTCTTCATTAAAAGACTGGACTTCTATAAGGAGACCCTCAGGACTTTTATAAAAGATGTTTTAGTCTTCCATAAGACTACTTTGTCCTTTAAAGGACTTTCAGGAATTCTAAAGGAAGTCCTTCTGAATTTCAAAAGAAGACCTTAAGGACTCCTATAAAAATACTATTTGACCTTCTATAAGAAGACGTCCTGGTCTTCCATAAGAAGACCTTTTGTCTATCTGTAAGAGGATCTTTTGGTTGGTCTATTAGAAGATCCCTTTTTTACCTTTCAGAAGACTATCGGATATTCTGGACTTCTGTAAGGAGATCTTCAGGACTTTTAAAAGAAGACCAAGACCTTCAGGATTCTATAAAAATACCTTTTGGACTTCTGAAGGTACCGAAGGCCGTTTTATAGAAATCCTGAGATCTGAGAAGATATAAAAGAAAACCTTTAAAAGAATACTACTACAAAAATACGACTTTTGGACCTTCTACAAGAAGACCTTTTGGAAGACTTCGAGGACCTTCTGGTCTTTTACTTCTTCCACTCGAAGTCCATTCGTTTACTCTACATAAAAAGTGTTTGTCCTTTATAAGAACACCTTTTTGTCTTCTATAGAAAGACCTTTTGTTCTCTTAAAAACACACTTTCTGCTCTTAAAGGCCTTCCACTCGAAGGCCAGGCCTGTTCTTCCATTTGAAGACCATCTGATCATCTATTAGAAGGCTTTTTGGCTCTCTATTGGAGGATTTTTTTGATCATCTATTGGAAAATCCTCTGGTCTTTCTCTAAAAGAAATTCTTGTTTTAAATTTGAAGACTTTCTGATCGTCCACTAGAACACTTTCAGGACTTTTAAATGAAAACCTTCAGGACTTTTAAAAGAAGACCTTCAGGTATTTTTAAAAGAAAACATTCAGGACTACTACAAAAATACCTTCAGGAATATTATAATAAGACCTTCAGTATATTATAAAAAATAATTTCAGGACTACTGCAAAAATACCTTCAGGTTTTCTATGGGATCTTATGTTTTCCATAAGCATACGACATATATTTCTATTAGAACACCTTCTGGTCTTCCATTAGAATGCCTTCTGGTCTTTCTCTCAAAGACATTCTGGTCTTAAAACTTGAAGACTTTCTGATCTTCCACTAGAAGACCATATGGTTTCCCATTAGAAGACCTTCTGGTTTTACTTTGGAATACCTTCTCTTCCTCTATAAGAAGACCCAATATTTTCAGGACTTCAATAAAAAATACATTCAGGACCTCTATGAGACCTTATGTCTTCCATAAGCATGAATATCAATAATAATTTTCTTCTAGTCTTCTATAGGATAACCTTCTGTTTTCTATGAGAAGAAAAACAGAAGAAAATACTTCTGGTTATCCATAAGTATTGGTTCTTCGCTTACCTTATCAAAACAACAACAATCGATGCTGCCGGCAACATTAATCGATCTTGGCGATATACAATAAATATTATTGCGTTCCAAACGTTTTTGGGCATAAAAACGGCCCACTGTCATGGCAGCTGGTAAGGCGGGAGGCACAACAACCGTTATTAAATCCAATGATTCAACAGCGATTTTGGTGGCTTCAATGTTTCTCATTATCTGTAAAAAAAAGCAAACAACCAATAACAAAAAATTCAATTATATCCAAACAAAAATCAAATCATAAATGTGGTGCCAGCGAATACCTACCTTACTGACTAGCGTATAGATGAATCCGATTAAGGCAATTAAACCCAAAAACTCAATAAATTTATAAGAGTCCTGCTCAAATTTATAATCAACTGGTGGCGGATACAATATGGAACGTATTAGACCACCCTTGGCCGTAATATTGCCGGTATTTATGACAATGGCTAGCACCTTTTCCGAGCCAATATAACGGGTCTGGATGACTTTGGTGCCACAGAAGAGGGTGTGGCGTGCATGTTCCTTCTTATCGAAGACAACATCACGTTTCGATGGCAGTGGCGTCTTGGTAACCGGTACACTTTCACCTAAGAGGGGAGGGAGGAGGAGGAGTAAGTGGGGGTAAGATTCCACTGCCAAAATGCATTCATTCATTCTTCATACCAGTTAACATGGCCTCATCAAGGATACAATTGCCCGACAACAGGACCGCATCGCATTGCATTGTACAACCACTGGAGGGTATTTCAATAATATCACCCGGCACCAAACGCTGTGTCGGCAGCTCATGGACCTCACCGCGTTCACCCACAATTAAGGCAGTACCTGTATTCTGCACCGTCTCACGGAGGGCATCTTGATTCTGCAAGGAAAGTAATCACTTTAATATTCACCAAGAAGACAAACAAATTCTTTGAAAATTCTACCTTTTTCGTTTGAATTATAGACATCGTTATGCCGAACACCGACATCAGCACAATAACACAGGCATAATAATAGTAATCGTATGTGAACCACAATACCACCGAAAATATTTGGAATACATAAAATGGATTAAGTACTTCTAAGAACAACAATGTTTTCACATCTTTATAAGGAACTGTTATTTCATTTGGCCCATAGACTAGACGTCTGGCCACTCTCTCCTGTTGGCTCAAGCCGTGCTGTTGATGGAAATACGCATTGGACACATCGACATCCAGCCCTTGCAATTTATCGAATGTTTGTGTTTGAGAATTCCATGCGTAGCGCAACTGTTTGCAGACGAATATACGGGCACTTGTACAATCTGAAGAAGAAGAAACATTTTATAACAAAAGAAAGAGAAATAAGTGAAAGGAAGGTTAGGTTACATTAGAAGACATTAGAAGACTTAATGGTAGACCTATTGTTCCACCCCAAGGAGACCTCCCTGGTGTTTAATAAAAAAGCCTTCTGGTCTTGCACATGAAGGCTTATTGTCTTCTGGTATTCTATAATAAGACATATTTCCGGTATTTAATTATAAATATTTCTGGTATTAAATAGGTCTTCACAACTTCTATAAACCAAAAAAATTGTCTTTAATAAGAATACCCCCCGTTCTCATATATGTTCTCCTGATTGTTTATAAGTTCAAGAAGACCTGGTCTTCCATTCGAAGACCATTTGTTCCTCTGTATAAAAAAGTGTTTATCCTTTATATGAAGACCTTCTGGTCTTCCATTCGAAGACCATTTGGTCCTCTATATAAAAAAGTGTTTATCTTTTATAAGAAGGCATTTTTGTCTTCTATACAAATACCTGTTGCTGTTAAAAAGGAAAACCTTTTGGCCTTCTATGCTTACCACATGAAGACCTGGACTGTTCTTCCAACTGAAGACCATCTGGTCCTCTATTAGAAGGCTTATTGGAAGATTTTTTGGTCCTCTCTGAGAAAACCTTATAGTCTTCCATTAGAAGGCCTTCAGGTCTTTCTCTAAAAGACATTCTGGTCTTAAATTTGAAGACTTTCTGATCTTCCACTAGAAGGCCATATGATTTCCTACTAAAAGACCTTCTGGTTTTACTTTCGAATTCCTTGTCGTCCTCTATAGGAAGACCCTCTTTTAGTAGACTTATTGTCCTCCATTAGAATAACTTTTGGTAGATCTTCTGGACTTTCTATTGAAGACCATCCGGACTTATAATAATAAATTTTCTGATCTTGAAGTAGAAGATCTTTTGGCTTCCCTTTCAGAAAACCTCCTCCTTCGAAGGTCATCTGGTCCTATATTAGAAGACTTTCTGATATTTTTTAGAAGGATTTCTGGTCTCCCAACTTCCTTGTCTTCTAAAGTATTCTTTAAAAAGAAGGCCTTCTGATCTTCTAAAGGAAAACCTTCTGCTTTTCTAAAGAAAGTCCTACTGATCTTCTAAAGGAACACTTTCTGGTCTTCTAGAGAAAGACCTTCTGATATTGTTTAGGTCTTCTGGTCTGTTATAGGAAGACCTTCTGGTCTTCTAAAGGAAAACTTTATGTTTTTCTTAAGGGAGGCCATCTGATCTTCTAAAGGAAGACCTTCTCATTTTCTAAAAGAAGATCTTCTAAACGAAAGACCTTTTGGTCTTCTAAAAGAAGACCTTCTGATCTTCTAAATTAAAACCTTCTGCTTTTCTTAAAGAAGGCCTTCTGCCCTTCTAAAGGAATATCTTCTGATCTTCTAAAAGAAGACTTTCTGATCTTCTAAAGGAAGATCTTCTGATCTTCTAAAGGAAGAACTTCTGATTTTCTAAAGAAATACCTTCTGATCTTCTTAGAGAACACCATTGAACCAACAAGAAAAACTATAGACTAGAAAGACTTTTCATTGAAGACCAGACCAGATCTTCGAATGGTCTTCTAATAGAGGACCAAAAGATCTTCTAAAAGATGACCAAATATATTCTAGAAGAAGTCTTCCATTCGAATAACTTGGGCTATCTATTAGAAGACACTTTGGCCTTCTATTAGAAGTATTTCAGGGTCCTCTTTTAGAAGACCTTCTGCTTTTCCATTCGTAAACCTTCTATTCTTTCAAAACAGAACTTTCTTGTCTTTCATTCGAAAACCTTCTGGTTCTGTAAAAAATACCTTTTTGTTCTCTATTAGATGAGTTTTTGGTCCTCTATTGGAAGACTTTCTGGTCTTCCATTCGAATAACATTTAGTCTTTCAAAAGAGGACTTTCTTTAAATCCATTCGAAGACCTTCTGGTTCTCTATAAAAATATGTTTTTTTCTCTATTAGGTGAGTTTTTGGTACTCTATTTGAAGACTTTCTGATCTTCCATTCGAAGACATTTAGAAGAGCTTTTGGTCCTCTGTTTGAAGTCTTTCAGGTCTTCCATTCGAAGAGCTTCTGTTTTTCCATTTAAAAACCTTCGGGTCTTCCCAAAATTTTTCTTTATAATAAGATCTTCCTAACCTTTAAAAAACATACTCCTGATTTTCCATAACCAATATCTTAAGAAGACCTTTTGGTCTTCCATACATTCCATATTTTCAGTTTTGTGAAAATTCTATTCCCGCCAAACTTACACTTGAATTGACCCGTTGCAAAATGCATAGACAAATGGAAATTCCGTTCTTCCAAATCGGCACCATCGAAAACACCAAGACCGCCGCCCGCACCACCACTTTCAACATTATTACAACCATTGGCTAAATTTTCTTTATTGATTTCCGCAGTGGTCGTCGTCGTGGCATTTCTTGCAGGAGATGATGACGATTTTTGCTGCTTGGCTGCTTTCAATTGTTCTTGTCTGTAAAGAAGGTATTACTTTCAATTTATTTTTATTTTCAGATTTCATTATTGTACTACTCACCTCAATGTATTAATATCTAAATTTTGTATCTCCTTGACATAGTAGATTTTATGGTTACCCTTGTAATCTTCTTGTACCAGAACTTTGTCGGCTTCTTCCAAACTGCAGATTTCATGGGTGGCCATTAGATACCAATGACGCCACCAATGCAATATCAAACGCAACAAACCGCCGGTCAGGCAAATGCATAGCCAACATAATGCGGTACGCATTGGTGACCGGCGATAGCCGGTTATTTTCATTTCATCTTCTTCGTTGGGATTTAGTAAACCAGTGCATGGTTTTTGATCTGCAAAAAACAAAAGAGGAAATATTAAAAATTAATTAAAATTAAGAAAAAAATATGTTTGCGAAGTTGAAAAATAAATTTGTTATTTAAGATATTTTTTAACAATTCGTGACTTGAATTGTTTTCTTTTTTATTGCCAAATCTTAATGGCTTTGGATAATGAAAACATCTTCTTAAATAAATTAAAGTAATTATTTAATTAAAATATTTTATTGTTTATCTTTATCTTTTTTTTCGAAAAATGTATTATTGTTAACTTTGTTCTGTAGATATCTTGGAAAAAGGTAAATCCCATTTGAGGGTTCTTTTCGTACATTTCGTGAGAAGTGTGTGTGTTTGTCTTTAAACCACCTGTATATACACACATATTTATTTTATTATCTGTCAATACCCCGAGTGCTTAAAACGTGTTAATGGCTTTGCTTTTATTTAATTTTTTGTTGCAGACAATTTCAATTTTTTTATGCAATATTACAGAAACAAAATCGATAAAAAAAACTGGAGTGATGTTAACCTCAATACTGAATAAAAATGGAGTATTATACTACAGTGGAGACGTAAGGTAAACAAAGATCAGGATCAATGGAGGTAAATAAATAAATTTCATTCGTTTTTTTCTGCATTTTCCTAATCGTTCTTTTTTCCAAATTAGGTTATCATCAAGATTTACAACCCCCCTATTTTTGCCGTTTGGTGTCCCAGTTAACTCGTTTTAGTTCAAGGCCATAAACCGAAAACCTCAAATTGATGTCGATTAACTGATATCGTGCCTGGCAATTTTTATTACACGCCAGTGATTGTTAGAGATTACAAATAATGTGTATTCTGTTGCACATACAACGACGTATCTAAGTACATATTAACCTATGTAAGTAAGTTGGTTATCACAATGTACGTAAATACGTACATATGTAGAAAATTACAACGAATCATTATCGTCGTCATCGTATCTTTAAAGCTATTACTAAGACAAGTAAATGTGATATATTTTTGAGAAATTGCTAATGGGTACTTACGAACGGACCTTAAAAACTTTTAATAGAGGACCAAAGTGTCTTCAATAGAGAACCCAAGTTATTCGAATAGAAGACTTCTTCTAGAATATATTTGGTCATCTTTTAGAATATCTTTTGGTCCTCTATTAGAAGACCATTCGAAGACCTAGTCTGGTCTTCAACAAAAAGTCTTTCTAGTCTATAGTTTGTTTTTTCAATTGGTTCTCTAAGAAGATCTTTAGAAAATCAGATGTTCTTTTTTTAGAATATCAGAATGTTTTAATTTAGAAGATCAGAAGGTCTTCCTTTAGAAGATTAGAAGGTCTTCCTTTAGAAAATCAGAAGGTCTTCCTTTAGAAGACAAGAAGGTCTTCCTTTAGAAGACAAGAAGGTCATGCTATAGAAGACCAGAAGACCTTTCAAACAATATCAGAAGAAGATCAGAAGGACTTCCTTTAGAAGATCAGAAGTTCTTCTTTTAAAAGACCAGAAGGTCTTTCTTTAGAATATCAGAAGATCTTCCCTTAGAAGACCAAAAAGTATTCCTTTAGAAGACAAGAAGGTCATCCTATAGAAGACCAGAAGACCTTCTAAACAATATCAGATGAAGATCAGAAGGACTTCCATTAGAAGACCCGAAGGTCTTCCTTTAGAAGATCAGAAGGTCTTCCTTTAGAAGATCAAAAGGTCTTCTTTTAAAAGACAAGAAGGTCTTCTTTTAAAAGACTAGAAGACCTTCCAAACAATATCAGAAGAACAGAAGGACTTCCTTTAGAAGACCAGAAGGTCTCCCTTTAGAAGATCAGAAAGTCTTCTTTTGAAACACCACAAGGTATTTCTTTAGAAGATCAGAAGGTTTTCCTTTAGAAGATCAGAAAGCGTTCCTTTAAAAGACCAGAAAGTCTTCCTTTAGAAGACCAGAAGTTGGTAGACCAGAAATTCTTCTAAACAATACTTTTTAAGAGCACAGGCGTGAGCTTGTCAAGAAGTAATATTTTTATTTTAAATTTTCAAGATATATTTTCTTTCTTTAAAATATTGTATGCATAGTTTTTTTTAATATTTGTCAAAACACTTATATCAACCTTGTTTAATATAATATTATGACTTCCCGGGTCCCATTTAAGTGATAATTTTCTTTTAATATTAATTTTAATTGCTTAGCAAATAACATTTGTTGCTCCCTTCGAACTTTACCGAGGGTATATAAACACTATTATTAAAAAAATAGTTACTTGACCTGCATCTTTTCACACTATATTTGTATGTAAGTAGGTGTAGGTACCCTGAAATATGACATTTAAAAAACAACCTCTTAAACGTCACCCTCACCTCGTCATACCACATAATTTTGAATGCATTGCATGTACAACACGTATGACTGTGTGTGAGTATGTGTGTGTGACTACGTATTTTGCATGCCTTAAGCGCTACTGTCACACCGCAGAACACAATTTACATACTAAACCAAAAAAATTAAAAAAAAAATTGTTGAGACAAAACCCACTTCCCATCCACCCACACAATAACAGCAACGCTGAATAATAACAACGTCAGACTCATCTGCCTGCAAGGAAGTTAGACAAGAAATATACGTCACTTTTTTTGGTAGATTACGTAGAAGAATTTTAAATTTTATGATATTGAGAAACATTAAAAAAATGGTTAAAATTGTCTCCAGTTGTTCAGAGAGGATTCATAAAGACCTTATACAGACTCAAAGGGTTTTACAGTGATCTATAAATGTACATATTTGATTTTTTTAAATATTTTTTTCAAAATAATGTATAGCGTTGATTTTTTAAAAATATTTTATGTTTTCATAAAACTTTGGAAATTTACCTGTTACAGTTGTTACTTCTCTATCGTTCATTGGTCTGCGGAAATGCAGCAAAATGTGCGGCCGATGAAATTCTCAAATAATTTTCTTCTAGAGACATTAAAGTAACTTCGAGTTGGTGGGGAAAGGGGAAACGCAAAGCGTAACGATTTGTCGTTGAATGGTGTTGGATTAATTTAAATTAATTAAATTGTGTTTATATTTATATTGTTTTCAATTATTTGTTTTACTTTTTGTTAATTTCTCTTTTTTTTAATTTGTTTGTAATGTAAATTGTTATTATTGCGTTTTAATTATTGTTAATAATTACACGCATACCCCATTGCCTTGAAATTGAATTCTAATGGTGGTGGGGAGGAAATATTTCATTATTATTAGTTTGTATTTTTTTTATTTAATTTATTGCCTTTTATTATTAATAAGGCACAATTTGTTTGTGTTTTTTTTTTCTTTTACTTATAATTGTTGTTGTTGCTGTTGTTTTATTAATGAGAACGCACGCGAATTGTAATTATCAATGTTTTGAATACAAAGTTTATTTTAAAATTTTGCCAAAGACAAAAATTATGTTTTAAGGGGGGAAATCACATGAGAACTTTTGGGTTAAATGTGGTGATAAGTGGTTAATAATCGCAACATCCATCCCAAAAGCCTGGATTTTTTGAAAATATTTTTTTAACATCTACCCATTGGTGTGGATTCTTAAACATACTTTTTAAAATCTAACCACAGGCCTGGATTTTTTTATTTTTTTTTAACATCCACCCTTAGGCTTGGATTTTTTTAGATTTGGATTTTTAATACTACAACCATGCTTAAATTTAGTATCCATATTTAATTACATCCAATCAGAACGAATCTAATCTGAGAGATTTAACAACAAAAAATTTAAACTATTTATAAAGGTGTTAAATACATATTTGTATTTGTGTTTAATTGGAATGTAAATTATTATTAGTTGTTTTTGTAATTTACTTCATTATATTAAAATGACTTGCTTGCTACGGCAACTTATTTCAGATGACTTGCACATGTATATGCATTGATATCTTATTACTCAGTTGCCGTTATTTGTAATTATGGCTTAAGTCCAATTTTGAATAATTAATAAATATTATGACAATTTTAATTGCAAGGAAAATTTAATTAAATGAAAAATGTTATATGGGAAAGATATTATTTTTAATTTTTTTATTTAAAAAATTGTGTTTTATAATTTTTTTTTCATTTGCAAATTAAAAATATTTTTTTTTTTTTGCTAAATTATTCGTAATAGCTAAACAAAATGTATTTATTTTCATATGTTTGAAAGTCAGGGTTATATGTAAATTAGAGTTTGAAATTGGATCCACTTGTGGTTGGTTGGCTACTGTTTGTGAGTCACAATAATGGGTTTTTGTGTGTGGAGTTTATTGAACTGTTTTTCGTTGGATTTAAAAAAAAATATATATATATTCGCATTCACATTGGTTATCTCTTTAGATAAACTTCATTCATATAAATGAAAAATGTGCTAAGTGATTTTAAGAAATGCATTTAAATTTAGTTATTTAATTTGGATATTTTTATCATAACATTGCAAATAACTAAAAAACGTAGTAAAAAAAAATAGAAATCTTCCAAAGTTAATCTCTTCTCAAAATACATATTTGAAAATACTCATTTATTGATGCCTTTCTTCTTCGAGTCTAATTTGTTTATTTTTATGTTATAAAGTACCCTCGTGCTAATTATTGTTTTTGTATTTGTTGCTAATGCCCATTCACTGAGAATTCTGATAAGATTTTTTCTTCTCTAATCTAAATCTATATTATGAGGGTTTATTGTTTTTTTTTTTTCGTTTTATTTTTCCCTTTTTTTTTGCTGTTATGATGTTTTCTATCAAGTGCCAAATGACGTTTAAAAAACAACAACAAAAATTACGAATATCAAATGAATGATAATAACATGTGAGTGAAAAGCTATAACACCTCCCTCTCTCTCTCTAAGCAGACACTCATATTTGTGATAACAAACCAGTTGAAATGAAGTGAGTGCGAGACAGAGAGAAAGAGTGAACAAAAAATAAGAGTGTAATTCGTTTGCTCGTGGTACTGTGTGTGATAAGCCGTAATTGTTTTTATTATGTATTATTATTATTGTAATAACACACCAACACAATGTTATCGCTGTCATCTGCCATGATATTTATCGATAACAATGGTATATCGGTCATTTTTGTTTAATTCAACTGTTGTGCATGTGTGTTTTATTGTCAACCTAATTTCTGTGATAAAACAATTTCTTTATTTTGTGATTTTGAAAAAAAAAGAATTATAAAATAAATCTGAATATTGTCAGGGCAATATTTATTTCTCTAATCAGTTCTTTGCCTTTATTATCATTCATAAATAGCGTAAGAAAAATTGTGTCTCTATTATAAAATTATGTTTTAAAACAAGATTATTTTTGGCACGACCTCATGCCGTTATTTTATTGGGTGAATGGAATTTTTTTCATTAAAATGTTTATATGATTGGGTTTATTTAGATTTTTAATAGCCCATGCAATATGTAACTCCATAAAATAATATAATTTTCGCTAATATAAAATTTATCAAAGATTCAATTGGATAAGGAAATGGTGAAATGGTCGAAATATTATCAATGACTGCCATAATTTTTTTTTTCGAAATACAAATTTCAAATTTTGGAAATAGAAATTTATTCAAAATATTTAAAAAAGTATATTAAGAAAAATATTTTTTTGATATTTTTCCAAACATGGATTAAAATTTTTTCCAAATATTACTAAGTATGTATTTTTTAAAAAATATTTTTCCCCAAAATTTTCCAATTTTTTTTTTAGAAATTTTTTAAAATATTTCCAAGCCCGAATTTATATTTTTTTTAATATTTGATTTTTGTTTTTCAAAATGTTTTAATTAAAAATATTTTGAAAAAAATAATATTTTTTAAAATATTTCCATACGTGGATTTTTTTAAATATTTCCAAGCCCGGATTTAATTTTTTTTCAAAATATTTAATTTTTTCAAAGTATTTCAGTATTTCAAAATACTTCGTTTTTTCAAAATATTTATCGTAGATCGTAGATTTTGAAAAAAAATCTAAATATTTCAAAATGTGATCAAAAATAAGGTTTTTTTTTAAATATGTCCATGCATAGATTTGTATTTTGTTTTTCCAAAATATTCCCAATGGTGGGTTATTAATGTTTTTGCTAAATTTTACCAAGCATTGATTGATTTTCGAAATATTTCCAAGCGTATATAAATTATAAATTTAAACTATTCTTCGAAAATGATTCTGAGAACATTTAAATTCAGTTGATATTTAATCGGTTCCGAAAGGATTAATTATTAATATTCAATGCTGTTGTCCATCATATCGCATTTCCGTAATTTGTTAATTTTTTCCCCCTCACTTGTTTGAAATTTGAATAATTTTATTTTTTTATACCCCCTAAACACACACACACAACATAATACCGCACGCTCGTCTTACATATTCGGCACGTTGCGGTCTCGTTGAGAATTTTTTTGCTGAATTGTGTGTATTTTTTTGTGATTAAGACAAACCTTTAATAATATTATCTCAAATAATCACCCAAGAATAAAAATATTCAATATCTCAGGTTATATATACTTATATATGTCATACCAACTACTACGTTTATTTTTATTTGATCGACATACACGTTTATGTAGTGATAACAACAAAAAAAGCAAAAAAAAAAGGCAAATTCTGATTGGAATTACTGTCAATTGATAAGACGTTATAGCAAATTTAACTTTATCGATAACAACAAACAAGCTGACATTTTTCTTTTCAATTCTGGGGTATAAAATTCGAACTGCTGGTAACAACCTCTTGGCTCGTCATCGCTGATTGCTCGACTCTCTCGGTCAACAACCAGGTCTTTCGTTTTTTCCATGTGAATTTAATTATGGTTATAAAACAGAGTTGAACAGAACTAAATTGAGAGTAAGTATGGGAGAGCGTAACTGAGAGAGATAATCATCAAAAGTGACTAACTAAGAGAGAAAAAAATAGAAAACGGGTTTAGTAATCACCACTGCTATCGTACTATTTTGAACATTAGTGATATAAAATAACTTTTTTTTATTGATCGGACAGGGGAGCTGGGATCATATATTTTTTGAAATATTCACTCGTTTTCATGATTTAAAAAAATAAGCGTGAATTAAAAAAAATTTTCGTTCAAAATCATGCCAAGCAGCTTGTCTAGAATAATTTGTGTGATTTTTTATTTGTAATAATTACTACCCTCCTTTAATCCTCAGAATATTTTTGTAACCTAAATAATTGTGCTATTTTTTATATTGACTAAAATACCTAATAAATGCAAATGTAATGTAATGTCTAGACACTAAACATTTAAAAATTCATAAAAATTATAATTTTAATTAATTAAATTTCAATACGACATTTTAACTTTCTATGTTATTTTAATTATTTTTTTTTTTTTAGAAAAGAAAAACATCTTGTTTAACATTTTTTTATTTTCAAAATTATTTAATAATCATTTGTAGACATTCTAATCCATTCGTTTGTTTGTTTTTTTATTTAAACTAAAAACACACATTTCAAAATAAATTTGAAAAAACTTGTTTTCATTTCTATTGCATTCGATTTGTTGTTGTTTTTTCTCCACAACAAACAAATCTGTATATAAAAAAAACGACGACAACAAAATTAAATGCATTTGTAACACAAAAGTGGCTTAGAGACCGATCGACCGATCGCAGCCACATTAGTCAGTCAGCAGTGTCGTTTAGACAGGCAGACAATGGCAACAAAACATGTCAATTGATGTCGTAAACCAAACGCCAGTCAGCCAAAGTGCACAATTTTTTTGTCGCTGCTGTGTTTTTTTGCACCTGCATTTTTTTATAGTTTCTAATGGGGCTATCAGAATTTATTAGGGTATTACAGAAAAACAGGTATTTTAATTTTTTCTGAGTGTCTTCAGAGGTCTTCTATGGCTAAAACAGGGTCTTCAGAGGTCTTCTATGTCCAAAAGTAGGCTTTCAGAGCCTTCCAATGACACATCGTGGGTCTTCAAACAATGGCTTCCATAGGACTTTTATGGCTTATTGAGGTATTCAAAAGTCTTTTATGGCTAATTGAAGAATGTCTTCTAGGTCCAAAACAAAGCCTCCAGATGTTTTATATGTCTTCTATGCCCAAACGAAGGTCTCCAAAGGTATTATATAGCTAATTCAAGGCCTTCAGAGGTCTTCTATAAGCAAAAGAAGGCTTCCGGATTCCTTCTATGGATAATCGAGGTTCTTTGGAGGTCTTATATGGCAAAAAAGGCCTCCAGAGGTCCTCTATGGCTAATTGAGGAGGCCTGCAGTGCCCTTCTATGGCTATGGCTAAATGTCTATGGACATTCAGTAGTCTTCTATGAAAACGTTTGCTATGAACAATCGAAAATCTTTAGATTAATAGAAAAAAATATAAACTTTTTTGCTTAGTGGAATATCATCAGAGGTCTTCTCTGGTTAATAAAGAGAACTTCTATGATTATTGGACTGCATGAAGCCATCACTGGGCAGTTGAAGACCATTCAATGATTAATGGATGCGCTTTACGGGAGGACCTTTCTGTTCTCAATATAGAACTTTCAGAAATTGTCTCTGGTTAATAGAATACCATCAGAATTTATTTCTGGTTACTTGCAGACCCTTTTGTGGCGTTATCTGGATAATAGGAGATAATTGTATGAATTCTGTTGGAAATTACATTTACAGAAGACCTTCGGATTTCTTATAAGGTTAGTAATAGACCTTCAAAAGTCTGAAATACGTGGACAATAATCGCCTTGATTTTTCAATTTTTATCATCTTAGGCCCAAATTATTGCCTTTGGCTACTTTTTTTTTTTTGCTTTAGAACGAATGCCAAGCTTCTTAATCTCTGAGATTTTCTTTTCCTTCTAAAGGTACATAACGAATCCCCGAATATATAGTATTTATGAATGGGTTATTATTATCGTTTAAATAAGAAAAAAACCCCTGATGACTCATGTCTTCCGAATGCGTGATTATTAAAATGCCCTCCTTTCTATGGGGATTCACACAATGAAGTTTTCCTTTCACATTAAAACCACTTCAAAAAAGAAGTTGTTTGCAGTGTAAACTTTACTCATACGTTCACAGTGATGAGGAGTTCTTCCCCTCTTAACGAGACAAAAACAACAACAAAATGGGTTAAATTCGCAATTTTTATCACTGAATAAATACACCAACATATTTGGTACACCAGCGAACCAATCAACAAGTGCGTTTTCATTTTCAAAACAACAACAACGACGACAACAACAAAAACACATTTGAATTTCTTTTGCAATGACACCGGTTTGTTCGGGTTTGTTCACATTTCATTTCATTTGTTTTTCTGTTTTCTTGATCAATTCTTAAATATCGATTACTGTCAATTTCTTTTCGTTTTATTCTTTTAAAGATTCATCATTTAATTTTCTTTTTCTTGTTTCATTTTTATTGATTCTTTTGTTTTATCGGCATTTTTTGGTTAAACTTCCACTTATTTTTTTATTACTTTTAATTGTTTCATTAGACGGCAGCATCATTCGTTGGAGAAGACGTTGAACAAAAAAAGACAACGGAAAAGAAGAGCTGTGTCTGCAGATGACCAACAACAACAACGGTAATAATAGTAACAATAACAACAACAAAATGAAAACAACAGCACACTACCGCATTGACTTTTTCTATGACACTACTGACTGACAACAGCAGCAGCTAACAGACAAACAAACGAACGAACAAACAGTCACCGAACAGCGGTTATTTAAACGACCGCCTTATTCTAAGCATAATGAACACGAACGACGAACGGATCAAAGGAGACTGAATGTGATTGACGATCTGGAGAAACGTCAGAGTAGCAAAAACCGACAAAAGCAAACAAAAAAAAAATATGGTTGTTGATCGGCAGTTTGCCACTTTGACAGCAAAAAAACAACAACGAATTTTGCGCAGTCGTTGTTGACCGTTAACGTCAACGTTGTCGCCAAGACGTTGCTGTTCAACGCGTTTCGTTTTGTTTTTAATGAAAATCGATTGAATCGATGGAGAGTGTGTGCAATCGGAGCAGAGAGCGCCAAAGACAAAGCGAAAAAATAATAATATTAAGACAAGAAAAAAACAGCAATTATCAGAGTGTACAACAACACACATTGTCACAGAACGATCGTAGATTGGAAGTATTTGTGGTTCATTTGACTGGGTCGACGTTGATAACGTCGACGCCAGCAGTTAAAGCGTCGACCACGATTGTGTGTATGGATTTGTTAACTCTCTTTGAGAGGTTTCTTGCGTTGTTATTGCTACTGCAGCTGCGGGCTGGTTGGTTTGGTTAGCTGCTTAAGTAATTTTTTTTTGTTTTGTTTTTATTCGTTTATCATTATTTATTTAACAACAACAATAAAAATAATAACAAAAACATTAATAATAGCAATAAATGTGTAAGATAATTAATCAAAATTGCCAAAGATTGGCCACACGATGCCAAGCAAAATAAGAAGAAGAAAAATGTATATAGGAAACCAAGAAGTTAGGAATAACACTGGCATACTCCATAATAACACTCAGAGATAATTATGAGTTAAAGAAAAAAATAATTCATATAGAAACCAGTGAGAAAAGTAGTAAAGTCTGACGGGACCGACTATATGATACCATTCACCACTATGGGTATATTAAAAAGATGCATCCTAAAAGAAGGGCCATTAATATGGAATTGGATGAACTAAAATATGCACTACATCTACATCTGTGTCAATCAGCCTAACTTTGAATTTTTGGTGTACTATTTATTTAAAATCTGAAGAAAATATATATGGGAGCTTATATCTAGATCTGAACCGATTTTCAAGAAATTTTACACATATCATTCTAGACTGAAGTCAGTACGCTATGCCAAATTTTGTGGAAATCGAAAGATATATAGGGACTTTGGTGCCCCATTTACATAAAATCGGAGAAAACTATATATGGGAGCTATATCTAAATATGATTCGATCTTCTCGAAAATTAACACACGTCATTCTGAATCAAATTCAGTACTGTATGCCAAATTTCGTGCAAATCGAAAGATATATAGGGACTTTGGTGCCCCCAGTCCCTATAGTACGAAAATATATATGGGAGCTATATTTAAATCTGAGCCGATTTTCTCGAAACTTAACACACGTCATTCTGGACCTAATTCAGTACTCTGTGCCAAATTTCGTGCAAATCGAAAGATATATAGGGACTTTGTTGTCCCATTTACCTTAAATCGGACGAAAATATATATTTCAATAGGGTTCGTCCTTGGGCCAAATAAATGACTTGTGCCAAATTTCATCCAAATCGGATCATAAATGCGGCATGTATCAAGTAAAGTTTTTAAGTAAAAGCGGACCTTTACAACTAATCTTCATTTTTTATTATTTGTTATAAGTATATTTTCTATAAAACATTTGTTAAATGTTTAAATTGTTTTCTTTAAGTGTAAACTATTAAAAAAATGTTACTCAATTTAAAAAAGTTACCACTGGAATAGAAATATTAGTTTCGGTTAGACCACTAACGTACATGATTGTATGATGACGATGATGTTGAAACACAGTCAGGTGGTTAATGCAGCGGTCTGTGTTGGGCAATTTATAACAAAAACATTTAAAATCTTAACAAAAAATAAGGAGATAGATTTATAAATGACTTTATACGACTAATGCAAAAAATAGTGCGATACCGGAGATTACTAAACCCATTTTCTCTTTTCGTCAGATTTTTTTGATGATTATCTTTCAGTCAGGCTCTCACACACTTACTCTCAATTTAGTTCTATTCAACACTGCTTTATACAATTGGCATATAGGATCGGAGCAAATTTTTATATCGAAATAAATCTTGCTTGAAATAATCGTGATAGTTTTTCTACTTCTCATCATGTTACGGGAGAGAATATAGTGTAATAATTATGGTTATAATATGTACACGATATAACTTTCCCTCTCTCTCTCTGGTATAATCTTTAACATAAAAAACATAAAAGAGCAACATAATCAATATCTCTTTGTAAATCTCTAATTTTCTTGTGGTTTTAAGATAATAATTATAAATTCTTATCTTGATGTTAGGCAATTCACAAATAGATTTGTTTCGAGACCATTCCTTTTTTAAAAGATTACGCACAATCTGTAAAATATCAGAATGTTATGTATATAGTTGGTGACGAGCACGTGTACGTAAACATAATTTTCATAGATAAAAAATCAATCGATAAAATACTAAAACAATTTGTGAATTAGTTGACATATAATCGATATCGTAGATAATGTAGATCATACGTTACCATGAACCATGAGTGGAGAGAGTGCGTATTTTAGTTAATATAAATCATACGCAACCTGGGAATAATAGCATAAGAGTATACCGATTTTTTAATAGGATCTTCAAAAAATATTTTTAAAAAAATCCATGCCTTTTATAGAACCTCACAAAATGATTTTCATTTAAAAAATCCAGGAATTTTTGTAGGTCGATCGATAAAATACTAAAACAATTTGTGAATTAGTTGACATATAATCCATATCGTAGATAATGTAGATCATACGTTACCATGAACCATGAGTGGAGAGAGTGCGTATTTTAGTTAATATAAATCATACGCAACCTGGGAATAATAGCATAAGAGTATACCGATTTTTTAATAGGATCTTCAAAAAATATATTTTTAAAAAATCCATGCCTTTTATAGGACCTCACAAAATGATTTTCATTTAAAAATCCAGGAATTTTTGTAGGTCGATCGATAAAATACTAAAACAATTTGTGAATTAGTTGACATATAATCCATATCGTAAAATCGTTACCATGAACCATGAGTTTTTTAGTTAATATAAATCATACACAACCTGGGAATAATAACATAAGAGTATACCGATTTTTTAATAGGATCTTCAAAAAATATTTTTAAAAAATCCATGCCTTTTATAGAACCTCACAAAATGATTTTCATTTAAAAAATCAATGAATTTTTGTAGGTCTGTAAGCCTTTAAAATATTAAAAAAAAATCCACGCCTCTTATATTCTCACACAAATATTTTTACAAAAAAAAAAACGCCTTTTTAAGTCCCTTTAAAACATATTTTTCAAAAATTCTATTTTTTTAATTTCCTTTAAACATATTTTTTAATAGGATCTTCAAAAAATATTTTTAAAAAATCCATGCCTTTTATAGGACCTCACAAAATGATTTTCATTTAAAAAATCCAGGAATTTTTGTAGGTCTGTAGGCCTTTAAAATATTTTAAAAAAATCCACGCTTGTTTCCACACAAATATTTTTACAAAAAAAAAACGCCTTTTAAAGTCCCTTTAAAACATATTTTTCAAAAATTCTATTTTTTTTTTTAATTTCCTTTAAAAATATTTTAAAAAAGTCCTCGCACGCCTTTTGTTCTCCACGTAATTATGTTTTAATAGTTTGAAAGCCACTGCTTGTTGCCTTTTTCTCCAAAACGCCTGAAAGTATGCTTTGGTTTTTTTTAGAGAATAAAGCAACACTGCTATTCAATGAAGCAACCGCCAATTAATGCATTCTTTTTTTATATTTTATGCGATTTTATATTAAAAAAGGCAATTATAACCCATTTTAAATTAATTAGCGCCATTAAAAGTGAACATCAAATGGAAAATGCTAAATAATGGAACTATTGGCTCCATACACTTTTTTTATTATTATTGACATAATACATTAACACCGACTTTTATTTCAGTTAACACACAATTAAAATAGATTTGTGTACGCACATAACGACAATGCGGGATGA
The DNA here is from genome assembly GCF_032173495.1 of Musca vetustissima. Taxonomy (NCBI): domain Eukaryota; kingdom Metazoa; phylum Arthropoda; class Insecta; order Diptera; family Muscidae; genus Musca; species Musca vetustissima. The sequence continues at coordinate 118,737 of NW_026879744.1, read as the reverse complement.
TGATAATAAAATTCCATTCTTAATAAAAAATTGAATTTCACATAGTTATGGTGAATTGAAAATATATGTATTGTAGTAATCGATATTCATGCTCAATTTCATGTTTGAAAAAAATCAAACGATCAATTTATGTTAATTGAATAAAAAACGACAACAACAACCAACAACACATGATTGCTAATTTTTCAAACCTAGTAACAGCAAAACAAATAAAGCCCTTATGCTACGAGACTAATGCGTTGTGAATATGATATTGAAACACAAATATTGAAATGCATGGACACACGTGCAATTAGTTTACATCATAACAACAGAGGGTGGGGGTAGAGTACTAGGTTAGGGGGTGCGGCAGTGAAAAAAATCTCAAGAAATATGTCTCCTCCATTAAGCACCACCACATCATATCGTCGGCCGGCCTCAGCGATCATAGCAATTTATTTTCTGTTTCATTTACAAATCAACATGACAACAACAAAAACGAATAGCCATATTAAACAGACAGACATTCTTACATTCAAATGACTGACCTTAAGCGGCAATTACAAGTGTAATTTTCTGTGTGTGTTTGTGTGTGCATACAAAAATATATTTAACAAACATTGATTTGTAAAGAAAAAAATAAATAAATCACCAATGATATCGGTAATGGGTTATTAGAATTGAAATGCATTCAAATAATAAATTATGATTGTTTTGACATCTTATCGTATCGTCGTTTTGAAAATATAAGTGACAGAATAAATATGGTCTTTTGACAGCTATCTAATTCAATGGATTTAATGGACTAAGAAGGGAAAGCATGAAACACATTATAAGTAAAAAATCCATGATTTTTATGGACTTAAAAAAAATATTTAAAAAATTGCATAACTTTTATGGACTCTTTAAAAATATTTTTGAAAAATCCACACTTTTCATTGACCCTTTACAAATCCACGTATATGATAGGTCTCCCACTTTTTTAATCTACGACAATGGTTTGTTCACCAATTTTTTTTAATCTACGCGTATATATATTTCTATAAAATCCACGCCAATTGCAAGTCTTTCAAAAATATTTTTAAAACCAGTAAGGAAAGAAGGAAAGTCGGACGGGGCCGACTATATGATACCCCTCACCACTTTGGGTATATTCGACAGATGAATTCGAGCGGACGTCGCATTTTTAAAGGACCAGTAAAATTAAATTGGATCCATAAACATGCCATTCTGCAACCGATACTAAATTTTTCATTTGGTCAGATATAGTAGCTATATCTAAATCTGAACCGATTTCAGTAAACTTAACACACATAATTCTAGACCTAATTCATTACGCTGTGCTAAATTTCGTGCACACCGAAAGATATACCTTAAATCGGAGGAAAATATATATGGGAGCTATATCTAAATCTGAACCGATTTTCAGGAAACTTAACATACATCATTCTAGGCCTAATTCATTACGCTGTGCCAAATTTCGTGGAAATCGAAAGATATATAGGACTTTGGTGCACCATTTACATTAAATCGGAGGAAAGTATATATGGGAGCTATATCTATATCTGAACCGATTTCAGGAATCTTAACACACATCATTCTAGGCCTAATTCATTACGCTGTGTCAAATTTCGTGCAAATCGAAACATATTAAGGGACTTTGGTGCACCATTTACATTATATCTAAATCTGAACTGATTTTCAGGAAACTTAACACACATCATTCTAGGCCTAATTCATTACGTTGTGCCAAATTTCGTGCAAATCGAAAGATATATAGGGACTTTGGTGCACCATTTACATTTAATAGGACGAAAATATATATGGGAGCTATATCTAAATCTGGACCGATTTTTCCCAATTGCAATAGGGTTCGTCCTTGGGCCAAATAAGTGACCTATGCCAAATTTCATCCAAATCGAATCATAAATGCGACCTGTACTTTGTTCACAAAAATACATGGACGGACGGACATGCATAAATCTACTCAGAAAATGATTCTATGCATATTCTCAAAAGGAACCATGTGTCTATCTCGTTTCCTTTTGCCTGTTGCAAACATATGCACAAAGACACAGTGTGGTGAAGGGTATAAAAATTCACGCCTAAGGTAGGTCTCCGAAAAATATCAAAAAACAATCCACGCCTATTATAAACCTTTTGGATTTTTCTTCGTAAAGATGGTTTTTTGTTTATAAAATTGAATGTCCCTAAGTACGAAGTTTTCCTATATAGTCCATTATATTATCGCATTAATTCTTTAAAATGCACTTACCATTCAATAACAATTGTGAATCCTGTTTATTGGGATCGGGTTCCTCTTCAATACTGAATTGATTGGTTAAACCTATGCGTGGTGACATATTGTCAACACTGCTGGAAGAATGATGATGCGAATGATGACCCCCGGCCGAATGATGGTGGTGTTGATGATGATTTAGACGATGTCTGGAACTGCTGGCACTTTTCGATAATGGTGTACCACCACCGACACTGCTGCCATATTGTGAACGTGGTGTTTGCTGTGGAGTTGTAATACCATTTTGCATTTCAAAGGATTTATGGGGATCCTCCTCCACATCCTCTACAACATTATTAGATGTATTCGAAGAATTAATACCATTTTGTACGGGACCACCAAATGTGTCCAATATTAGACGTGGTGTTGGTGTATTCCACCATTGTAATTTGGCAATATTTGCTTTGTTCGTGTAGTGTTCATCGTATAAGGTGGTTGGAGGTGGTAGTGGTGCTGGTGTAGTCTCTTTGTCTAAGTGGTGAATACTTTTATTTGTTGCAGCATAGTCTGCACAATCGGTGGCTGTTACTTCTTCGCCCAGTTGAGAATCATGGCCATTGATTAGAGGTACTTCAGCTGTTGCTACTTCTGCTGTGCAGCAAGCAGCTGTGTTATCCTTGAGAACTGTGTATTTTTGCATTTTCGATTTTTTGTTTTTGATTTTTTCAAAATAAATGTGCGTAATTTAAAATTTTTGTTTTGTTTTAAATTATTTTGTTTTTGGTTCTAAGCGAGTTTTTTGTTGTTGTATTAAATGTTTTTTGTTTTTTAAATTAACTTTTTGTTTCTTTTGTTTTCTTTTATACAAAAAAGTCTTTTCTTAATTAAATTTTTATTTTCTTTTGTAATTTATTTTATTTTTTCTTTTTGTTTTCGTTTTATTTTATTGTAAAGTCCTTTTTCTTAGCTATGTTATATTGTTGTAATTTATTTCTTGTTGTTGTTCTTTTTCATAGAGCAGTAGATAATGTCAGCTTCGCAGTTTCTTGGCTCCTGCAGCAACCCTTACATTATCAGTAGCAGCATCAGCAACATTATCTTCCAAACTGATATTTTTCATTACTTCCTCCATCAGATGACCACCATCACAACATGGCTGATATGAAAAATCTAATAACACATCTAATGGTTGACTGAGTTCCATTTTGAAATAATATGAATATAAATATTGTCACGGTGTATGTCGTATCGGAAAAAGAAATTTAAATCAACCAGAATTGAGATGTGCTATGACAAGCAAGGAAGGTGTGCGGCGTTGATGAATTGAATGTCAATCCAGTAATGGTGTTGACAAGCTGCCCGGCCAGTTTCAAAAACCTTCACAATTGTAGCAGTTATGGAGCGAGCTGGGTTCGTGGGGTTTTCAATTTCACCCTTTAATCAAATTTCCGCAATTTTTTAATCTCCCGGCGTGTTTTTCTAACGATTGCGTGCACGAGTTTTTAAACGTCTTCGCTTTAGGTGATGATGCTGCTGTGGCTGTAAATTATGCTGCCAACTCCAATAATTGACTGGTATTGATGACAAATAATGCTGCTGCTGTTGTTGTTTCTTTTGTCCATAGACTAACTTGTTCAACCTCCACCACCAGCAATTTGTATCCTTAATTATCAATCATCCATGGCAGAGCTGTTTGAGGTTAGCTAATTTGTAATTTATATCGTCGGGATCTTCGTCGGGTCCTCCTCCGCCGCTACGTTTTTCAAAATAGAATTGTTCAATGTACTCTTTTTGCAACAACACCAATGACAGATTCGATACTACAATACCATGTACAATTGTGTTGTGTGGAATTTTAGGAACTGATTTACGACCACCACCAAAGAATGTGGATGCTGCTCTACGCAATGCTGGGGTGGTATGATATCGGGCGATTGGGAATACTTCTAGTGGTCCGGTGCTGGCTGCTGCTGCTGCTGCTCGTACACCTGTACGATGACAATGTCTTCGTTGTCTACTTCTCAATTTTAATTGTTTTTTTGAACTTTGAACTGAATGCATTACGATTTGAACGAAAAAAACTTTAGAAAACTTTTCGGTTTTATATAATAAGCGTTTAATTTTTTTTACACACACACACAGACACACAAAATAAATGGGCTTAAGTACTTTTTGTTTTTAATTTGTCTTTTTTTAATTACAATTTAAAACGGGGTGATTGACTTGATTTAACTTTTTAAGTACTTGGTTTAAAGGAATTTTTTTTCTTTTCAAAATTATTTCTTTACTGATTTATAATTTAAATATTTCACTTTTCTTTTTTCATAAATTGTTTACAAAACTTCCTTTCAATATTTTAAATTCAAAATGTTGTTCTCTCTTAGAGTGTGCTTTTGTTTGTTTTGTTTTACATAAATTTACAATATTTCTTAATAACAAACGACAATTGTTGTTGCTGTTCTAAAAATTGTTGTTGTTGTTGAACTATAACTAATATTGTTGAGTAGTTGTTTAATAAAAAATTATTATTAATTATAAATTGCTTATTACGTTTACTAATTGTATGCATTGATAAAGATGATTTAAATTTTTGTTTCTCATGCACACTCTGAATAATCTTCATATTCATTTCGCACAATTTCCACACTCAAGTTAAAGGGGGGACGACGACAATATTGTTGTTTTCAATTTTTGCTCTTTAAATTTCGTTGATACTTCATTGGGATCAATTAAAGTATTTTTTTAGTTTAATTCACAAATAATTATTTGATTTGACTTCACTGCATACATAGCATATTTTTAGGCTGTTTGGAGTAGAGTCCGTGTTTCGTGTTTCAGGTCTAGCTAGACTTGCAATTCGCTTGCCGGTATATATTAAACTAAAATGTCTCAGCTCTCTATTATAGAACCGTAGTGACGATGACGATAATGATGTTCGGCCAACACACACTGCAATGAATCTGTTAAAGAAGACAAAGAAGAAGAAGAATAAACATTAATAAACATTCATATGTTGCTCAAAAAGAAAATCAATAATAAAATGGCATTTCGAAAAAATGCCAAAACCAATGTGGTCGGGTCGTTGGTTGGGTATTCTTCTTCCACATACACATTTAAACCCATATATTTTGTTGTTGTTGTTTTCATGAAAATTTCTACTGTTGCTTTGTGTGAATGAATTCTTTGTAGGTGTTGCTGCTCTATTCTGCTCTGCACGATTCCTGACAATGTTACGCATTTTGCCATGAGTATGCGCAATGATGATGAATGGCTGGGTTGCTTTGACTTCGTTTGTCGTCACATGATGCAAAAATCATCATCATCATCACCATTAACAACAACAAAAGCCCAATTACACACACACAGGGTGGTGTAGGAAATTGCCACGTTTTATTGGAGGTTATTTCTTTCTGTTTTAAATGAAATTCCAAAGTTCAGCAAGAAGGAAAAAATGAGAGAGAGGGCCTACAGGACGATAATGCATATAGAGTAAGTAATAATACTATTTTTTCATTTCTATCAAGTGTCAAATTTAAAAATATGAAGGGTCATAGAGTGAGAGGAATGACATTTAAATAATTTAAACATTGAAAACTATTTAAACGGCCAAACAAATATTAAGAGATTCTTATTTTCAAGGCGTGGATTTTTTAAAACGAATCATTCTTTAGGAATTTCAATGAACTTGGAATTATAAAATTGTTTTAAGATCAACAATGGGCGTGGATTTATTAAAGAAATTTTTTCATTAATATTTTTTTCTGATAAGACGTGGATTTTTAAAGAAAGCTTTTCAAGGTTCTTATAAGGCTTGTATTTTTAAAGAAAACATTTTCAAATATCTGATGAGGCGTGTATTTTTTAAAGAAAACATTTTCAAGCCTCTTATGAGGCGTGTATTTTTAAAGAACATTTATTCCTGGGCTCACACAAACCGTAGATTTATTTAAGAACATTTTTTCCTGGGCTCCCACAAGCCGTGGACTTAGGCCTTGAGTTAACCTACAAGCTGGATTGCAACTGTAGTGTTTTCCAAGGAATCAAAGGAATCTTCGCGATTAGGAAGGCAGCGGAATTGATAAAAAGTCTGGATGCAGAGGTCGTTGAACCGGTGACTATCTTTGTGGGTAGTCAAGCGGCTCTTAAAGCCATCAAATCTTGTTAAAATCTGAGGCGTCTTCAAGTGTAGAGCAGCTTTGGAAGAACTTACAGCTTATCGGCTGTGTTGGGTACCAGGACATTGTGACAGGATTTCAATCCATAGATTTAACAATTGATGAATCAATAAAACCACCCATATGTCATCTTTACCGGGACTTTGAGGCGTTCTTCGACGAAAGAGCCTATGAACTTTGGCACAACGAACCTAGGTGCAACGTGTCAAGATCCAAACCTAACCTAAATAACTATTTTCCTGTGTTTTCCTGGGCTCCCATAAGGCGTGGGTTTTTTAAAGAACTATTTTCGTGTGTTTTCCTGGACTTCCATAAGACGTGGATTTTTTTGAAGAACTATTTTCCTGTGTTTTCCTGGACTTCCATAAGACGTGGATTTTTTTAAAGAAATATTTTCCTGTGTTTTCATGGACTTCCATAAGACCTGGATTTTTTTTTAAAGAAATGTATTGAAGAATATTTCTTCCTGAGCTCCCATAATGGGTGAATTTTTTAAAGAACTTTTTTCCAGTTGTTTCCTGGACTTCCATAAGGCTTGGATTAGTCTGAGAATATTTTTTTCTGAGCTTCCATAAGGCGTGGATTTTTTAAAGAACTATTTTCCTGTGTTTTCCACGACTTCCATAAGACGTGGATTTTTTTAAAGAACTATTTTCCTGTGTTTTCCACGACTTCCATAAGACGTGGATTTTTTTTAAAGAATATTTTTCATGGGCGAAGGCGAAGAATATTTCTTCCTGAGCTCCCATAATGCGTGAATTTTTTAAAGAATTTGTTTTTCCTGTTGTTTCCTGGACTTCCATAAGGCGTGGATTAGTCTGAGAATATTTTTTTCTGAGCTCCCATAATGCGTGAATTTTTTAAAGAACTTTTTTCCAGTTGTTTCCTGGACTTCCATAAGGCGTGGATTAGTCTGAGAATATTTGTTTCTGAGCTCCCATAAGACGTGAATTTTTCAGGGATATTTTTCTGGGCTCCAATAAGACGTGGATTTTTTCAGGGATATTTTTCCTGAGCACCCATAAATAAAAATAAATATACATAGCTACTGTGCACGCTTTTTGATCAGACTGGCGAACATTTCTACTACGACTCTAAATGTTCACAAATTAATTTGGTCCAAGGGCACATAGGGTCGTCGGTTAACAAACAACATTGATCTATGAATGTAAATTAAGGCATAAGCCGAAGTGTTTAAAACAAGTGAAAGTGAATTTTAAAGCATACTTTTAGGAGGTCATATATTTTTTAGTTATACAACATTTGGTATTATTTGGTCAACTTTTCCGAGCGAGATCGTACTTCCGATCAATAAAATCTTAAGATGTGACTGGGATAACGGTTTTCTATTACTAAAATCAGCTGTCATTTTGAAGATCTAGGCTATAGTATTCCTAAACCACAGTTTCATGCCAAATTGATGTTATGTATTATTTCCTAGGATAGGATTGCAGAGAACAATGGTAAATCACTGTAGTCGTTTGAGAGTCATCTGGAGATTCACATTTTCCCGATAATAAAAATTACACATACTCGTGTATGCGAATAGATAAACAACAAAAGGTCATGACAATTCTTGGGATTTTCAAGGATTTCATTTGAAACTTTTCGGAAACAGAAATAATGCTTAAAAAACCTTCATCTATGGCATTTGGCATCCAAGCAAGCAACCAAACACCCACAAAAAAGAAAAACAACAACAAAATTGTCGTCTTTGTGGGATTTCAATGGACTTTCTTTGTTAGCCTTTTTTTTTTTTGATTGCTTGTTATAGACGACAAAAAATTTGCATGGTTTCGGGCTGGAAGATAACATTGAATATTGAAATACATACAATTTAAAATAGATTTGTATGTCTGTAGTGTGTCAAGAAGGAGAACAAAAAAAAAACAAGCAATCAACAATAAAAGGTGCCATCAACAGCTGTTGTCACTGCAAAAAAATTGAATGACAACAATTGTTAGGGGTTTTAGCAACTACTCTAAATATTGATATTGATTGGAAGCCGCAAAGTGTACCAAAAGGTGTCTATATATATAGAGAGAGGCAAGGAGGGAGCAGAGAATTTAATGGAATATATTACACAAATAAATGATTTCGACATAGAAAGAATATCCAAAAAGTAAAAAGTATTGTTTCAGAATATTAATGTGATGGAGGATAGGATAATCGGTATATAATCTTGTGGTAAAGTGTGACTTGGATTCACATTAACCACATTCCAAAAATTTGAAATTAATTTATTTTCTTGCCCTTTTTTACATTGGCAGGATGAGTCCTGGTCTTTCGTCATTACCAAAAGTCAGCTGCTAACAGAGTACGATCAACACTTTTAACCAACCTAGCGATATTTTATTCATAAGTATTTAACAAAAATAACATCGTTTAATGTTTGATACTTCAAATATTTTCAAAGTCCACAATTACACCTTTATTTGCTTCAAAAAAAAAAAAAACTTTTTTATGTTCAATAATTGATTTCATAGCAAAATTTATTTTCGATATTTGCTATTACCATGCCAAAAGCTATGAGTCGTCATCGTTTAGACACTAATCGCAAAATGTCACCAGTGAACGATCATTTATTTGGGATCTTGACGCTCGCCATATGATATCTGGGCTGGGTTGGGTGGTGGAGGTCTTTAATTACGTTTATGATTTGGACACACTATATACATAATTACATACGTACATATATATGAATGTAGTACAATGAAATTTAAGTGATATTTGTGCATACGTAAGATGATCGACGTCGACGACAGACTTCTGTAAATTGTCAAGTTTTTGTTTTTTGGTGCGAAAAATATGTTTGCTTCTATGTTTTTGATGAATATACATACATATGCGATTTCTTTGAAATATATTCAAGGTAGAGGTATATTCGATTATGTTGATAATCATTTAAACAAATTTAAATATTTCAAAATTCGAAGAGGAGGCAAAATTAGGAATTAGAATTGGAAGAAGATACCTAAAATGACCGGCAACTTTATAAAGGTTAGGTTTGGGGATGTGTAGTCACAAATGTGGCTGCGACACGAATTTTTTTATTTTGTAATACCGATATTGTCTCCTGTCATTACTCTAATTTCAACATTGCTCAGGTTCAACAGTGAGTGTGTCCTTTTGGTAGACAGTTCCAAAAAATATGACAAATGGTTGGTTTGATTGAGCCATAAATTGCTAGATTTGTAGATTGAGATCCTCGTCTAGTTAATTCGTCTGCTCTTTTATTACCCATGATGATGTCACAGTGTCCTGGTACCCAACATAGCCATAAATTGCTAGATTTGTAGATTGAGATCCTCGTCTAGTTAATTCGTCTGCTCTTTTATTAGCCATGATGATCTCACAGTGTCCTGGTACCCAACATAGCCGATAGCTGTGAGTGAGTGTTTCCAAAACTGCTATACACTCGAGGAAGTCCTCAGATTTGATGGCTTTAAGAGCCGCCTAACTATCCACCAAGATAGTCTCTGCATCCAGACTTTTTATCAATTCCGTTTCCTTTCTAATAACGAAGATTTCAGCTTGGAAAACACTACAGTTGCGATCCAGCTTGTAGGTAAACACCTTCTTCCAACTGTCGTCTCTACTAGGGAGACGTCTATATCGTCAAATCCCAGAACTGGTGATATATAGTCGCTTAGTTTTTCGCGTTGGTCCAATGTTCGTTCAGGATACATCCATGCCCGTAGGTACAATTTCGCCCTAGATTTTATTATGCAGCCTTGGGGAACTGCGCGTTGCATGGAACTTAATGCTGAGACATAGAGGGCTTAAGTTCAGTTATTACAATCGAGGCGGCTCGGCTCTTTGTACATTGTCTAGTTTGCTGGATGTCGACTTGCAGTACCACCAAACAAGAAAACCATACGAAAGGATGGGTCTTACCACTGTGTTATACAACAGTGTATAGTCGATGATTTTAGCCCCTAACTTTTCCTAATGGAGTTCTTGCATGCATAGAGAGCAATCTGCGTTCCTATTCCATCGTAATTGACAGTCCAGGATTGTGCAAAGGTATTTTGCTTCGGGCGACAGATGAAACTGCACTCCATCCAGTGTTGGTGGATCAAAGACGTCGAGCTTACGTTTCCTAGTAAACACATTACCAGTTCTATCTTTGTTGGATTTACTCCAAGGCCGTTAGCCTTGGCCCAGCGTAACAGCGTCGATAAGGCTATTTGCATAAGCTCGAAGATTGTTTACGGAAATTTTCCGGATATAAGTTATTTCGAAGAAATCATTACGAAATTTCATTCTGATTAAGTATATACTTTATGGGTTCTCCGTCGAATATTTAATGTAGACATCGCCTTATGTGTTTCACTATGATCGAATACCAAATACCGGTATGATGTTAGCGCTATAATTTTTTTTTTTTTTTTTTGAATTGTTTTATTTTCAAATATCGTACATACCTTGAAATTATAAATCAAATGTTTCTGATAAAAAAACTATAACCGATAAGCTGACATTTAAACACTAAATCAAACAGCAAACACCGGCATATATTTTTAAAAAATTTTGAAAATTCTATACTGTCCTCAAAAAATACTTCTTCTTCTCCATGACTTCTAAAAAGATAGACAACTAACTGACAAATAATTAACATTTTAAAATATAATTCTGCTAATAAGATAACTCTCTCAAAATTAAAGGAAATAAAAGTAATTCCCCTTTTAGACTACATTTTTACCGCCCACACCTATTATGTTCTAATGAAACAAAACTTTTGTCGTCAAACACTAATCGTTATTAGTTTTCTAATCTGGTAATTACGTCGATGGCAATTACAATTAAAATTGTTATAGCCCTGACATTTGTCGTGCTATTGAATAGAAAAAACCCCGAAATTTTATACTTGATTATTTCCAAATAATTATTCGTCTGAGGGTTGGTAAGGAACACATTGCTTATCTCACATTTTCACAAAACTAATGTTTTACCTCAGTCCAATCCATATCTTAAAACGTTTATGTTTGAAACTTTAATCAATAACACTTGATTTAAATTTTCTAATGATTGCTGAACAACAACCAAAACAATAATTTTATTTTTATTAGTATAATTTTCGAATCAGTTGGAAAATCGAGTGAAGGCGGGACATTGCCAAATAGATTGTCAAATTCTATATAGGTGGGGGAATAGAGATGAGAAGCTTACAAGGGAGTGTGAAAAGATAAGTAAGATAGAATCGATGGCTATATATTTCGAAAAGAAGATATATTACGTGCAAAGGTTGCACTTTCCCAACCACTTTAGGTTTTGGAGGTGAGCACCCACTAGTCTGTGCCACCTGTATGGACAACTACACAGGAGATGCCCAATTGTCTCCGTCTCCTCATCGTCTCCAGCACAGAATCTACAGTAATTAGTAGCATCATGGTCTCATTTACTGATAAAGGCCCTGATATTGCAATGACCAGTAATAACTACTGTTCATTACTCTAATTTCAACTTTGTTCAGGTTCAACATTGAGTTGGTTCTCTTGGTTGGCAGAGTCGGCCAAATGGATCTTGACACATTGTCGAAGAACGCCTCAAAGCTCCGAAAAAGATGACAGATAGGTGGTTTGATTGAGCCATCAATTGCTAGATCTGTAGATTTAGATCCTCGTCTAGCAAATTTGTATGCTCTCTCATTACCCATGATGTCATGGTGTCCTGGTGTCGCAACGCAGCCGATAGCCGTGAGTGTGTCTCCAAAACTGCTCTACACTCGAGGACGGCCTCAGATTTGTATATTACAGGATTTGAGGACTTTAAGAGCCGCCTGGATGATGACTTGTGGCGCAAGCAGTGCCACCAAACAAGAGCAAAGGATGGTCCTTACCACTGTATTATACAATCAGTGATAGTCCCAACTTTTCCCAATGGAGTTCTTGCATGCATAGAGTGCAATCTGCCCTCTCTTCGCTGGTTCCTCGGCTTTCCTATTCCATCGACAGATGAAGCTGCACTCAATCCAGTGTTGGTGGATCAAAGGCACCGAGCTTACGTTTCCTAGTAAACATTACCAGTTCTGTTTTTTTGGATTTACTCCAAGGCCGGTAGCCATGGTCCAGCGTGACAGCGTCAATAAGGCTCTTTGCATATGCTCCGAGATTGTAGACGGAAATTTTCTGGATGTAAATATCACCACGTCGTCCGTATATGATCAAGCTTTAAATTTGACTTATTCCAAATAATTTATAAATTTCTGTATTTCAGTTGACGGGATAGAGAACATATTTCTATAGACAAGCTAAAGGGGTTAGATGGCTCTTTCTAAGGTGTGATCCTCAGTTAACAGATCGGAGATTGTTCTCTATTAATGGCCAAGATATGAATTTTCCTATAGACGAGATGTTGGACAATTCGGAACAACTCAATTTTAGTGAAAACCATCAAATTTTTTGAAAAGTTTTTGCAGGGTAGGTATTTTTACCCTAAGTATTTTTATAAGCTTTAAAATGATTCCCATTTTATATTAACCGTATCCGTAGAACCGGGTATAACCGGGTCCCGGTACCGAACTTCCGGGTCAACGAAGCGGATACGTCCCCCAAGAAAAAAATATATCCCCATAATTAGGGAAATTTCAGAAAAATCTGATCGGTTTTACTAAACTAGAGTTAAGCCAACCATTGTATTAAATAAGATGAAAAAATTATTATATTGTGCTAACGGACAAGAAAGTCTAGTTCGAAAAGGTGACAAAGGGATTACATTTTAAAAGAGGGGCTGATAAGAAAGGGTTACATTTTTGAAATGCAGAGCTGACGGATCACTATTATGTACAAACTGATGGGTAATCGAGAACGGTTGATCCGGACCATACTAATCCAAAATATTCCGTAATATGGACTATATTTCACAACACATTGCACCCTCTATAATCCGGATTTTTAATATCCGGATGGGAATCTGCCATCAAATGTCCAGATTACTGATTTTACTGATTTTGTTAAGATCTACCTTTAATTTCTTTTTTTCAACTTCAACATGGTTACTAGTTTGTGCTGGTTGCATCCGGATTGAATCAAGTCATGTCCAGATTACCGATTTGCTTGGGCGAAATATGTCGCACAAATGCCCATTCATTTGTTTTCATAATAGAGAACAATTTTTTTCTTTTTTCTTTTTTTGGCCTGGGTTCTTAATTAGTGCTAAATTTTTCACCATCAATGTAATTACACGATGAATTTTGATATTGCTTGCCCCCCTCACAAAATCCAGATAATGAGAGTTTGAGTATGTCTACTACCGTACGTACGTAATTATACGACCCGGAAAAATGTACATATGGTGGACTCACATGATCTGCTTTTCGACAATTAACTAACTTGCTTTGGCGCAATGGAATAAAACCAATGTCAACCGAGGTAAAGGCCAAATTTATGAACGAAAACTGACAGATGGACGGACAGAAATCCATCATAGACGCAATGAGAAGAAGAATAAAAATTAACAACAACAAATTAATAATAAAACAATAAAAAAAAGAACATGAAAATTCTGTCAGAATGAGATTGGGGGGATACACCACCGTCATACATATTTAGTAGATATGTAGCAGAGAGAGAGGGAGCTACGTGTGTGGGTTTTGTGTGTGCAGCAACCTTAAAGATAAATCTCCTGACAACAAGAAAGCTAAACTAAAATACACACAAAAAACAAAAAATAGATATGAATGAATGGCAAGAATTGTTTGGTTGCGACACGACAACAGCAACAAAAACAAGACATGACAAACAAATCCGCAGCGGCGGCGTTCGTTGGTTCGTTCAATGCGGTTGATTGGCAAGAAAGTGGCCTTAAAGTTCTGTTCCTACATTTTGAACTTGAAAATTCATTTTTTTCTTTTCGTTTTCATTTGAAAATAATTAATAATTACACCACAATTTGCAAATCAGGAGGAGGCACTACTAGGCCGGCCGAGCAGCATTTGTGGGGGAGGTGAAACGGCACAGTATGGGTATGGTGGAATGTATGGATGGGATGATTCATATGGCTGGCGGCGGCGACGAGTCATTCTCATACACAGGAACAACAACAACGAGGGCATAACAAAATACACATGTGGTGCATAACGTCAAAATATGCGAATGACAGGCATGGATACCATGGCATGGTACAATGTCGTCACCAACCAACCAACCAGTTAGCCAAACGTCTGTCGACGATCATCATAAATCAAACTAGAAATAGTTTAAACAAACCTAATTTTAATTTTAGTGTTATTTTTTTGGCCAGCAACAATAACCAAGCAACTTCATCATCACAAGATGATGATAATTTACCTTTTTATTCCTAGGCGGCGTGAGTTCGTTGGTTGTGTGTGAGCGTGTGGTGTTTGCTTTGCTTGCGCAGTTTTTGTGTAATCACCATCACCAGAGACGACTACAAGCTAAAAATTTGGTTTTACAAACACAGGAAAAAGAATTCTGAAATTGTTGACTTCACTTGGGCAAGATAACAACACTTCTTCATTGCTCGATTTTAATTTTATTCATTTGTGGTTACGTATAATTTTTGCTTCACCATTTTTTCTTTTCAATTTCACACATTAACGACGTCAAACTTTGTTATATATATATACGTATATATATACAGAGAAATAGAAATATGTTCTTTTCTTCTAACACAGCATGAGGAGGAAGAACGATTTTTTTCTTGTATTATTTGGATTCTATAATTTTGTTCTCTCGCTTCGCAGCTTGGCCGTTAACGACGACAACAAAAATCACTAAACTTTTCTTTGTAGCAACACTTGAACACTTTTGCAAACATTGCATTTATTTATTGCGACAATTTTATGGCAGGTTTTATTCATTAAGCCATTTATAAATATACTACATATATGTCAATTTGATTTCAATACTTTTTTCGTTTCACACGGTAGGTAATTCTCAAATTATTGAATATCTTCTGCAATGCGAAAATCCGACGACGACGATACGATTGTGAGTGTGCAGAAAAAAGTGTGTACAACATACACATACGGAAAAAAATGGTCGTCAACTTAAATGTCAGTCAAATTGAACAAATGAACGAGTATGTGTTCTGTGAACGTGAACTATCGGAACTTTGTGATAACATTTTACAGTGAGTAGTGTAAGAATTAATGATTTTTACAGTGGATGGAGTCATGTCATAGTTCAAGGTGTATGCATCAACTACAACAACTAAAATTTTACTAAAACATAGAAATTACATGCTGAAAATTAGTTATTGACATAAAGAAACAAAAACAAATTAATTTTACAAAATTTTAAACTTACAAATTTGGACATATTTGAACTATTTTTATTTAATTTTGAACTATTTCTCACAAATAACCTATGGGATTCTGAGATATTAACGATACAATTATGTAGGTGCGAAATTTGTGTTAAGAACAATCCTACGTGTTTAATATTATTCTAAATCTCTCATTCTGAAAGAAAAGATATGTTGGGAGGTCAATTGGACTTTATTGGGTATAGACCTTCAGCTGAAAAATTTGTTTGACAATTTTCTTTACAAACAGAAAGAAAAAAGTTTAAAACCATATGATTGTCACTTACACCTTATTAAATACACCTTGAGTATAATTATTACAAGGTAGGGCACAACTACCAACTGATCACAATTTTTCTCAAGGTTGCTTGTTCTATCAAATCAAAATACATATTTTGTGTTGAATACTATGTCAAATAAATTCAAAATAAATTGAAATATAGTTACTTTTTTGTTATTCAACTCAAGCTGTCCAACCTTGTATTATTGTACCTTGCTACAGATCAAGACCTGCCGCAAGTAAACCTGATTAATACAAAATTGGGACATACTTAGAATTTTACAAGGTATATTATTAAAACCGCCCAGGTAGCATTCGAAATAGGAAAACAGCTGCTATTTCTCAAGTTAAATGCCAAGTCAAGACAGAAAACCTGAGAAACACCTGATTTGAGCTGGTGTCACTGATTGACCTTATTAATAGACCATGTAATTTTAGAATAATATTTATATCAAAATAGTCTGGTGTGAACCTAGTTTTTCATTTTTTTTGTTAAAAATAATTGATAATATAAAGGAAAGAAGTGTTATCGTAGTAAAAAATAGTAAATTCTTGTAGTACGGGAATAGATCAAATTTGTTAATGGGAAAAATATGTTCCCAGGGTATGATATAACGCATGGTACAATTATAAAAGGTAACAGCAAATCCCAGCTGATTTGATTCCAACGTAATACTAGTGTCAATATGAATTTGACAAATTATGTTTTTAAAAATCACCCAACAGGAAAATTGGGAACGCATACAATTTGAAATTGTTCATTATTAAATGTGCTCCCGTATTCAACCTTCTCAATCTGCCTGCTGGGAAAGTTTGAGCAAGCAAATCTTTCTTCAAGGAACAGCTCGCTATTCCCTGTATTTTCATATGTGTTACACATATATATGGCAATGGCTCAATTATAGGAAAGATGTGGAAGCGATAGAAATATAAATTTTATAGATTTTCATTCATGTTTTTCAATTTTTATTTTGAGGATTCGAAAATATTTCATTTTCAAAATAAAAATAATTTGATGATAATTTGTTTGTTTGTTTACATTTTTCTGTCAAATGAGTTGACACTAGTAGAACTTACAACAACAAATTTCCATGTGGTTGTTGTATCGTTTTTTGTACAACAACACTTGCTGTTACCTTCTATTATTATACCATGGATATAACGGTACCCCGAAATATTCCGTATTTTAGGGAGTTATTAAACGAAATGGTCGTTATTTGGTACTTTGAGTTTCCATTGGATAACAATTCTCTTTACAAAAAATTATAAATATTAAACGAAATTGTAAATATTATGAGGATTTATTTTTTAGGGCGTTTTCAATCAAATTTGCATAAATTTAGCATTCTCATAGCATAGCAAATCACCCTACTATAAATTAGCATATTAGTCCATTTTTATTTTTATTATAGCTCTCTTTTTATTTGATATTTTTGAGTATTCAGGGAAGGTTTCGAACCAAATAGGCGATAATACAAAATTGTAAATATTATGAGGATTTATGTTTTAGAGCGTTTTTCAATCAAATTGTCATAATTTTAGAATTATCATAGTATAGCACATCACCCTACTAAAAATTAGCATATTAGTCCATTTTTTTATTATAGCTCTCTTTTTATTTGCTATTTTTGAGAATTCAGGGAAGGTTTCGAACCAAATAGGCGATAAGCATTTACTAGTTTTTACTTTTTTTCCATATCGCAAAGTAAAAAGTCTATTGCACGGGAACAAATTATTTCATTTCAGTTGAACAGTCTAATAAATAGACACTACAAAACTCTATATATTCTTCATTCAAAAACGAACTTATAGAACCCTAAGCTAAACAGCTGTTCGTTTTGATTTCATTTTGTTTGTGAAATCAGCTGATGTTGCAGCAGCAGTGAAATTCAAAAGTGATAGTGTGTACACCGCTTTAGACTTTTCAATACAAGATGTCGAAAATCGGTTTACTTATCCCTACAGCCCAGTTACCCAAACAGCTGTTTGATTCCCCGTCCGCCGACTTTCGACCCCGGCATCCCTATGATAACATGTTTTGTTTTGATTCTCTTTCATTAGTTACGTTTTGGACCTATTTCTGCTAATTTCGAACGCCGTCAAATTTAAAAAATTCCGCCATTGTACTTTTAAATGTTTACCCGATCAGCTGTTTGATTCCCTGAACAGCTGATATTGTTGACAACCAAGCCTAATCGGTCGATTTGTTTTGATTCCCCTATTCGGCCCGATTTTCGACCTAAGAGACACTAATCCTAATCGGTGTTTATTTTGATTCTGGCTTTTATCAGTTACGTTTTGACTCAATTTCGTCAAATCCCACAACGCCGTCAAAACTTTATAGAAACGGCATTGTACTTTTTCAACTTTTTCTTTTAAAAGCCCGTCGCAACCCAAGCAATTCCAGAGGAAGTCTACCGTGCTGATGCCACATTGTTCGTCTTTCCTGGCTGACTGCTACTGCCTTCATTCCAAAGAAACAAAAAGCCCGCATTTAATTATTATTTAAAGTGCTTAATTTACAAAAAAAATACCAAGATAAAATGAGGGTATGTTGCCTCTGCAGGAAGAAATATATTCCTGGTACTGGTTCCTTCTTCGTTGTGCCCAAAGATGAACGTCGGCGCAAACTATGGATAAAGGTGTGTCGAAAGAACTTGACACCAAGCGATATGGTGTGTGGCGATCATTTTCTGCCCAAGGAGATTATCAAGGGTGGCAAGCGTAATATGCTGCTGCCCTGTGCTGTGCCATTTCTGCCAATACAGGATAGTCCGGACGAGGAGGATGAAGAGGAGGAGGAATGTTCTGTGATTGAGTATGTGGAATATTTTGTTGATAATCCTGTGTTATGAATTTAGTTTTTTTTTTATTTAAGAGATGACAATTCAACAACCACAGGTGGTTCAATGTCGCTGAATGGCACAAAAGCGCCTAAAAGGAAGATCAGGAAAAAACATGCTGAGGTGTTTATAGAAAACGATCCCTTGGGTGATCCCGTCGATATGGGAACCCAAACGGAGTAAGTATTGATGGAAAACACAATTTCTGTGTGTCCTTACATTTAAATTGCTCCGTAAAATAGTTCCGTACTTTTTGTAGCCTCCTATATGCAGGAGAATGAACAACACAAGAAGACCATTAAAAAATTGGAAATGGAAATACGAGATTTAAAATTAATGGTACATCAGTTAAACAGCGCCGTCGAGGGTATGCATCAAATATTTACCGAGGGACAGGTGCGTAAGATAATGGGACGAACTAATGTAAATTGGCGATGGCCGGATATTGCAAGTGCTTTGGTGCTGCACCAAAAGGGGCCCAAGGCATATAGACATTTGTATAATAAGGGTTTTCCACTGCCCGCCGTTTCTTCGCTGCAACGATGGTGTAACCGCTACGATGTTGAGGAGGGTGTCCTAAAGACGGCAATTGAATTTCTCAAAAACAAATCTGAATTGGCGGCTGAAGATAAAATTTGTGTTTTGTCATTTGATGAAATGCGGGTAAAAGCGAGTGCTGATGTGGTGGTGGAATCCACCACCAAGACAATGCAAATTGTAATGGCGCGGGGTCTGCGAAAGTCATGGAAACAAATTGTATATTACAATTATGATAATCGAATGAGAGTGGAGACTTTAAATGAGGTAATAAAGGCATTGCAAAATGCTGGTTTTCCTGTTCTCGCCTTGTCGTGTAATATCAACGAGAGGAATTATGCGCTATGGCAGGAATTAAGTGTTAGCACGGGTAAGTAAAATGATTTTTATATTTTTTGAATATTTTTAATAGTGTTTTTTTAGATAAGCCATGGTTTCCAAATCCTTGCAATCCGGAGCAAAAAATCTTTACATTTGCCAATCCCCCACAATTACTGAAATTGCTACACAATCAATTAATGGATACGGGTTTAGTTTGTAATAAAAATCTGTTAAGCTCTTCTACACTCATTGAGCTATTGAATTATCATAAATCTGATGCCAAAAGACGTGTCAAACTTGATTTAACCGATGAGCATTTTTCAGAAGAAGGTTTGTGTTTTTTAGAGTAAATGGTAAATTTGAAAATAAATACGATTTTTATTTTTTTAGCAAAGGAAGACATTAATCTAATTAGGGAAATATTTTCCAAGACCACATCGAATGCCTTGAAACGTTGTCACAGCTTTAAATTGAATTTCTACAAACCATTGGAAATGGCTGATTTTCTATGGCTTATTAAGGAATGGTATGATATTATGAATTCATCTACAGATAATTTACATAGGCCGGGAAAGGTGAGATATACACCATAGTGGGATACACCCATATACAAATTATAGAAATTTGATTATTCATTTTTGTATTTATCCCAAGGAAGCATATGGTAGTGTCTTCCCTAAACAACAGGAAATTCTCGCGGAACTCAACAAATTGGCAGCCGAACCAATGATACCACAAACCAAGGATTTGGCACTTTTCCAAAAAGCCATATTAACAACCAACAATGGCCTGGCAATGCTTCATGAATATATTAAGGATCATTATATGCCTGTGATATTAACTCGTCGTTTAAGTTTAGATGTTATGGATGAATTAAAAAATACTCTCGGTGAAAACAATATCCAAGCCTCTAGTAAAGAACTAAAGCAAAAATTGAGGAGATATATTTTGGGTAAAACAAATGATATTTTATTTTTTTGTTCAAATTTTAATTTTAATTTATTTCCGTTTAAATAGCTCGCAACATAGATAGTATAATAGGGTTTGGTGAGGCTAAACCTGAAACAAATGAGAATCCTTTGAGTTCCGAAAATAGTAATAATAATGATAGCACTGAAGCTACATCATCTCCAACAAACAAAATTGTGATTGCCTCGAAAAAAGCCCCTAAAAAAGCAACAAATACCATTGAAGTCAATACCACAAAATCCCCAAATCTCTCAAACGAAGATGTTGATATGGAGGTCGATGATGGCCACCATCATCATCATGACGATGAGATCGATATGAATGATTTTATACACATACACAATGTTGGAGAAAATGAAGTAATGTTAGAGTATATTCTAGGTAAGTATATATTTTAATATTTATTATTAATTTATTTTTTTAATGAACATTTGAAAAAAAAACTTTTCTTTACCAGAACCCTCAGAAACGCCAACATCAATGGTTACAAATTCCACAACAACTACAACCCAGCCAACTAATACAAACCAAAACCAGCAAAGTATATCCACCGAATCATCGACATCAACAAATATGGTCGTTGACGAATCTGAGGAAGATAATTTTGATGAAATTATCGAACAATTAAATGATTGGGAACAATATTTTCCCACCACTATTGAACCGGTAACAACAGCAACGATACTAACAACAACACAGACGACGACCACAACAACAACGCCAAATTTATTTCCCATTTAATGTTTGCTTTAATATATATTTTTGTATGAATTTTTTGTTTTTTTATCGAATAAAAATTATTTTAAATTATGAAACATATTTTTTTGCTTTAATTTAAAATTACGTTTTCATGTAACATTTTGTACATTTGTTAAATATTGTTAATAAAATAATAATTAATTTTTTCAAGACCTAAACAAGGCATGGCTTTTTTAAAATATTGTTCAATGTTATATTTAAAAAAATATATTTTTTCATGGCGTCAATTTTTAAAATAATTTCTAAAGACCTAAACAAGGCGAGGATTTTTTATAGAATATTTATAAAAAAAATAATAAAAAATCCGTAACGTTGTGAATAATTTTAAAACATTCACCTGAAATGAAAATGCATTTTATTTAATTTTCCAATAGTATTTATATATTTTAATTTGTTTTTTTTTTATTTATATATTACTAAGAAATATAAAATCATATTTTTCTTGTTTTATTTTCTTATAATTAATACCCAACCAATGTAGCTACTCTGCATTGTCTCGTTATTCTTCTTTAATATTTAACAAGCCATCGGCATATTGAAATTCGGGACTATTTTCATATTCACACATGTCCAGGGCAATGACACAGGACTCTTTGACAACACGTTTTTCATCTGCCGCATAACGGCTTAAAATATCTATACACTCCTCGGTGGCAATTGCACCCAGTGCTTCGGCGCATTCATGTCGTACCATTTCATTTTCCAGGCGATCTTCTAAATTCTCTTTGAGATAGGGTATGCTACAGGGTTCTTGTAATTGACCCAAAACAAATGCCACTTCATGACGGAATAGAGCCGAGGCATCTTTCAGGCCCTCGGTTATGGCCAAAACCGATTCTTCCGTTCGCATATTGCGCAAACTGAACATGGCACGATAACGGTCGAAAAGACTTTGTTTGGGATCCAAATAGATTGCCTTGAGTTCATCGACAGTTTTATTTTTCTCAGCCGGGGGTGAGGGATCTACCGAGGCATAGGGATTGTTATCATCCACTTTTTGTCCACTTTGTAACCATTTCACACGATCCAAGGCAATGGAACAAGTTTCGGCTACCTCCACCACGGGATCGTTTTTATACTTCTCCAAAATGGGTATAATTTCAGCATCTCCAATGGCACCCATTGCTTCGGCTGCCTCATGGCGTACCATTGGTTCTTGGCTTGTGTCTTCCAAGACTTTTGTTAGAATACCCAAAGCTTTGCTGTCTTGCATTTGTCCCAAACAATAGGCCAATTCATGTTTGAGCAAGGCTGAATCATCAGCAAAACCACGGCTTATCTCCTCGATGGCCAATTCTCCGCCGAGATTTTTTAACGTGAACAAAGCACGAAATCTTTCCTTTAGTGGACGTTCCTTATTGTTTAGAACTGATCCTATTTTGCGTATTTGTTCCTGGGTTACCATTTTGCCGATTGGATGTCACCTCTCTCTCCCCGTATGAATGAATGTTTATCAACACGTGAGCAGAGAACAAAGTGTAGGGTATAATCGATATGACGGCGTCAAATTGTTTGTTTTGCTGGCGTTTGACATTTTCAAATGGTTTGTATAAGTGTAATCACGGCTGGCCATGTCTAAAAGCCAATTATTGGTTTTTTACACAGAAATTGACAATTGCCAGTGTTATAAAAATTGTTTCATGTTAATTTTATTATAAAATCACCGATATTATGGCTGGGGAACAAATTAATTTTAAATCCTATTTATTTAATAGTACGTTTACATTGTAGTGGATTTCATTAACCAGATAATTTCATTATGCCAGATAAATCCTTATAAAGTAGGTAACCCGTTAAAAAATTATAATGTAAATGTCGCCAATTGAGATTTTCAAAACTTTAAGGTCACAATTGTGCTCATACTTTGACAACTTTACAAAAAAGATTGCAATTATTATTATAGTACGTTTACATTTAACCGGATTTCGTTAACCCAGTTGGTTTCAATTGTCCATTCCTTTACACATATGTCAAATAAATCCTCATAAAGTAGATTAACAAATAAATCCCCAGTCATAATATATGTCAAATAAATCCTCATAAAGCAGGTTAACCCGGTAAAAAGTTCTAATGTACAAGGAGTTTAACCCAGTAAAATGTTCTAATGTATATGCCGTTTTACATTCTGGAATAGAGAACAAGTTCTCCTAATAGAAAGCCATAATTTCAGTGGAAGTCTATTTAGTTTAGTTGTATATTTTTCAATCAAAAAATCCCCTTTTCCAAATTCCAAAATTAAAAGAAAAAATACAAACAACGTATTTATAAAATTGACCCCTTAATGACTTATTTATATGACCATTATCACATTTAATAATCTCTCGACAATGAATTGAGTTCAATTTCTTTATTCGTTCCTATTAGTCAGCAGCCAATAGCTAGTTGGAGCACATCTTCAAGATGCTGATAAAATTTGTTGGTGTTTATTTCATTTTATTTTTATTATTATTAATTCAACAACTGGCCTTTAGTGGAGCAACAGATGAGGTATGGTTTTGAAATTGTTTATTCTTTTATAAATAATATTAAATAAATTAAAAAAAATCGTATTTTTTATCCTCCATTAGCTCTCAGAGTGTGAACAGAATGAACTGGAATTGTATCGCCAACTTTTCCTTCGCTTAAATTTAATCATTAAAAATAATGCTGAGATGAAGAGTGAACTAGGGGATATAAGGGAGCAGTTGAAATCCATGGCAGAAGGGTAAGTTGCGGCGCACTCAATTACGGCCGTGGTGAAAAAATTGTCAAACCCTAAAAAGGTCCGAAATTATAACAAATAAATATATGAAATTTTGCATTTGGAAAAATAATAAATCAATTTTTAATTTTTTATTAAAAAATAATAATACAACAAATATATATACGATTTTTATATATAACGATTTTATAGTATAGAAAGTTTTATTTTTTGCCTTTTTTGTGGGAGATATACTGAAACGTGGACCATGGTAACACTTGTTATCAATCAAAAGTAAACAGACAATTTTCATCGAATTTTACTGAATATTACTGATATGCTATAGGTCAAAAAGCGATTTTTTTTATCCGATTATCCGATATTTTCAGTTTTTCGTCACATGCTTCATAGGCCTAATTGGATATTAAGATTTATATATGCCAAAAATAATGAAATTTTCAAGACCGATTTTATGGCAGGTATACCAATCAAATCTTGGTCCCATCTACCCAGTTATTTGCGACTTGCATAGGGTAAAATACAATTTTTAATTAAAATTGGTTGTGTATTAACGATTTTATTGGTCAAAATTGTGAATTTTTCAAGACCCATTATATGGAAGGTATACAAAATCTTGATCCGATCTATGCAATTTTTTGTCACTAGCTTTTTAGACAAATAATAAGCATTTTTGAAAAATTTCAACCACATACGATAACCGCTTCTATATTAGGCAGCTGTTAATATGAATAGGGCCGAGGAACTTGAATAAATACCGGAAATAGTAGGAGATTATTATTTACGTTTCAAAGCCAGTTTAATTATTTTCCCCTTTATATATTTTCAGCTACAATACCAGAACGGAATGTTCCTGTGGTGGCTACACCGACAAATTTTTAGCTGACAAATTCCCCAATTTTGGCAACGATTGGATAACAATACAACGGCGTTTTAATGGAGCCGAGAATTTCGACCGCCCATGGTTAGATTACAAAAATGGTTTTGGAAATAATCAACAAGAATTCTTTATTGGTTTGGAAAAACTATATACCCTAACTCAATCCAGTCCGCATGAATTGCTCATAGTTCTGCAAGATTTTGATAATGTTGTACGATATGCCCGCTATGATATCATACGATTGGGTTCAGAAAATGAAAAATATAGTATCAAAGAATTGGGAAAATATTCGGGTACAGCGGGCGATTCTTTGAGTTATCATAAAAATGCAAAATTTTCAACATCGGATCGTGACAATGATGGGCATGCCAGTTTAAATTGTGCCCAGAAATTTGGTGGTGGCTGGTGGTATCAGGCATGTCATGAGAGGTAAGTTCGGAGGTCACAAATAATATATTTTTATAAATTAATATTTTGTTTATTTTCAAGCAATCTGAATGGACATTATATCAAAACTGATCACGATCTCAGCTATGCTTCTGGCATTCATTGGAAAACTTTCCGTCCCAATTGGTATTCTTTGAAATTTTCACAGATGATGGTGCGACCAAAATCAAATAGGAACAGAAAATAGAAAAAACGATCTAATAAGTTTTTTTTTGAAGAAATAATAAAAGTTGCAAGGTATGATTTGTAAAGTTGTGTTCGTTTAAATTTTAAGGCAAATTGCGCACTGGCTTCTGTAAGGCGAGGATTTTTCAGGAATAATTGTTTCCATGGGCATGGATTTTTAAGGAATATTTTTTCCCCCAGAGCTCTTAAGATGCTGATTTTTAAACAATATTCTTTTCCCAGAACTCTTAAGGCGTAGATTTTATAGAATAATTTTTCCCAGAGCTCTTAAGGAGCGCATTTTTAAAGAATATTCTTTTCCCAGAAGCCTTAAGGTGCGGATTTAAAGCGTTGCAAAAAAGCTTGTCATGGTCGATGTATCAATCCTAACCTCAGCCTCTTTATTCACATTTTTGTTTTTTTCTTTTCGATTTTTTCAACGTTGTTTTTCTCTCAGGATGATCAAAAATGGTCATTGCTGAGTTATCACACCTAACCTCAAACCTCTCTTCTCCCGTTTTTTTTTTTTTTGCATTTTTATTTAATTTTCCGGATAAACACCATGAACCACTGGTCTCTGAGTAAAATAACTGCTAATATGGCATCCGAGCATACTTATTTTAACCTAACCACTTGACTTCAAACTTTAACCTAACTTTTTGTGACACCAATGTCTCAGGCAATGTATCCTCATACTCGCAAATTGTTTTCTTTTTCCTTTCATGTATCCTCATACTCGCAAATTGTTTTCTTTTTCCTTTATCCCACAAACTGTCTTGCCAGAAACAAAAATTAGAAACCATGAAATCGTGTCTTGGTAATAAAATATTTCGCGTGACTCTTATCAATTTGATCAATTTGTAACTGTCATATTGGATTAGCATCTAAACACACCTGAGAATGGGAACACCAGCCCCACAATTATGGCGAACTAGAATGCAATCAAATACACAAATTTAATGGTAATATTTCGATTGATTTGATTGGCAAAAAATGAAACCGCAAGTTAAACACGGAATAACATAGCTATTGAAATGTCGTTTGTTCCGACAACACGACAAATTAGGAATACAAATTAAGAATTGGAATTGGAAGGATGTTTCCATATCATGTTTGTCATTCGAATACATTTTATTTCTTTTTTTTATTTTAGAGAACCTGTCAGTTCTAAACCATGGCCTCCAAATATTACCACGAACAGCTGTGTGAAAAATATAATAATCCCTCAAAATCGGAATGTAATGGTTGGCGTAGTACCTTTTATTATCCGGGCGGTGGAAATTATCGCGGTTATTGGTCAAGATCTCAACATCATCGTTTTGGTGTCAAAGAATCGAAAAGCCATCTCATTTACGACGGCCAATGGAAGGAGGGAAAGAGACATGGTTGGGGTATGATGCGTCGTCGTTTACAAAATGGTACAATGGAGAGGATATATGCCGGACAGTGGCAAAACGATAAAAAGTGTGGTGAAGGGAAACAATTTTATGCGGATGGTAGCATCTATTATGGTTGGTGGTTGGATAATCGTCGCCATGGTTTGGGAATACAATGGTATGGTTCGGGTGAGATATATTTGGGTGAATGGCAGGTGGATGTACGGCATGGTTTGGGTGTTATGTTTTATGGTGAGCAAATTAATTCTATTAATATTTGAATTTTATAAATTATTTTTGTTATTTTATTGTAGCAAATGGCAACCGTTATGAGGGCTATTTTGCCCGGGGCTTTAAAAATGGTGAGGGCACATTTTATCACATGCTCAGTGGGCAAATACAAAAAGGCATATGGCAAGATGATATATGCAAGGTATCGATGCTGCAGGATGAATTTCGTCAACAGACCCATAAACCTACACCATATCCCATACCTCTCGTAAGTAAAAAGAAGCTAGCAGAAGAATTTTTAGTAAGAAGGAGTAAAAAGTCCTATACATCTACTGCTATAAGCAGTAGGACGGCTACAACTACAACATGTCTTAATAAACAGCAAACTTTATCCGCATTTTTGGTTTAAAATTCGCAAAATTAAAATAATTTTGACAGCTCTAGGGGAAATCATCTGGCCTTATCGGACAACCATGAGCCATAACAACAACAGCTGACACCCTGATGTGTTTATCCGATAAAGCTATGTCAAAAAAAAATGTTATCAGACCTAAACTCAAACCTCTCCTCACCATATTTTTCCTTTTTATTTAATTTTCAAGATAAACACAAATGACTACTGGTCTCTGGGTAAAGCAACTGCTAATATGGCAGCCACACAGGAACTTTAAAGACTATAAACTCATATTTCAGGAGATTTTAAGTTCATTCTTTATAATTGACGGATCTCGCACTATATAACCTCACTTTCTAAATCATCTCTGAAATACCCCCATAAATCTTTCTAAAAACAAATACCAAAATCTTTATTCCCTTAAATTTCAGTTACGTCTGGCCTGTCCCACGGAATTTATTCGTAAACTTTTTGCCGACTATAATGATCGTGTGAAAATCTCATGCAATTCCCCGAAGGTAAGTTTGGATAATTTAAAAATAAATTTCTCTTTTTTACAAACTATTAACCGAAAATTAGGCATTAAATTGTTTAAAGTTTGTGGAGAAATTTCGAATGCATATCAAATTAGAACCCAAAGCTATGACAAAATCCAAATTCGTATTGGATGATTTAGATGTTCCGTGTACATGCAAAATGCGTGAGAAATTAATACAACTTCGTGAATTATAAAATGCGGCTATTTATTTTAATTTGTATTATTTCGTGAAGAATTACTAAAATTTTGTAAATTTGTTGTTGTTTTTTTCGAACAGGTCTTTCAAAAAATTAACAAATAAAGGATAACAAAACTAAATGGAAAAGTTGTTTTATTAAAAAAAGGATATTTAAAAATATATATGGGATGCCAATAAGATCCCAACTCTGTAAGTGACCACGGAAGCATCGGCCTCCCTTTTCATAACACTATGGAACTTGAGAAATGTGGTATCAA
This sequence comes from Musca vetustissima, assembly GCF_032173495.1. Lineage (NCBI taxonomy): Eukaryota > Metazoa > Arthropoda > Insecta > Diptera > Muscidae > Musca > Musca vetustissima. The sequence goes on along the minus strand of NW_026879744.1, from coordinate 90,180 downwards.
GAAGAAGATCTGCTGAATTTTGTTAGCGGGGTTGCCCGTTTTTCCGATATCGATTGCTCCAATGCCTATAATGCTTGTCAAAATTTTTGTGAAATGACTTCTATTATAAAAATGTCAACAAAGACCAAATTTTTGACATTAGACTTGTGAAAAAACGCTGAATTTTGTTAGCGGGGTTCCCTCATTAATATATCATAGATAACTAACTCATTGGATAACACTTTTTACAGGACATAAAAGGTATTGAAAATCACAATTTTCCGGACCCTGCCAGAGCATACAACCCTGTTACCCAAACAGCTGTTGCATGGCCTATAAATAAGTTCACCCAGGCAGACCAGCTGATAAAGTTTGCTGTCAAAATGCATTATTGTGAATTGACATCCATTATGAAAACGTAAACAAAGTCATGACATTAGACTTGCAACTGCTGACGTTCCTCGCAGAATCAAAACAAAACAAGAATTTTTTTAATAAGATTCAAATAGTAAAAATACTGTGAACCACCCTGTGAACCCTGTTTTCGCACGTCATCGATAACATCGATAACACAACAGCTGATAGAAAAACAAAACAAAAATAACCAGCTGATATTGTTGTTGAGCAGGCCTAATCGGTCGATTTGTTTTGATTCCCCTATTCGGCCCGATTTTCGACCTAAGAGACACTAATCCTAATCGGTGTTTGTTTTGATTCTGGCTTTTATCAGTTACGTTTTGAAGCAATTTCGTCCAATTCCACAACGCCGTCAAAACTTTAGAAACGGCATTGTACTTTTTCAACCAACGCCACGCCAATTATTTTTATTATTTTATTAATTTATTAATTTTAATTAAATTCAAACGAGGAAACAGAGGATTTACAAGACAGATAAGCAGAGGAGTTACAAATCTACGCCTTAAAAAAAACAGGAAACAGTATTGTATTGTAAGTATTGAATAATTTCTGAAAAGATTTCCGGAACTTTGGTGCATCATATACATATATAAATATATACGGGAGCTATATCTAAATCTGAACCGATTTTTAGGAAACTTTGCATACATCATTCTATACTCAATGCAGTACGCTGTACCAAATTTCGTGCAAATCGAAACATATATAGGGACTTTGGTGCACCATTTACCTGAAATCGGACGAAAATATATATGGGAGCTATATCTAAATCTGGACCGATTTTCACGAAACTTGGCAGACATCACTCTAGGCTCAGTTCAGTAATTTATGCCAAATTTCGTGCAAATCGAAAGATGTATTGGGACTATGGTGCAACATTTACATTAAATCGGACGAAACTATATAGAAATCTGGACCGATTTTCACGAAACTTGGCAGACATCATTCTAGGCCCAATTCGGTACGCTGTACCAAATTTCGTGCAAATCGAAACATATATAGGGACTTTGGTGCACCATCTACCTGAAATCGGACGAAAATATATATGGGAGCTATATAGAAATCTGGACCGATTTTCACGAAACTTGGCAGACATCATTCTAGGCCCAATTCAGTACGCTGTACCAAATTTCGTGCAAATCGAAACATATATAGGGACTTTGGTGCACCATCTACCTGAAATCGGACGAAAATATATATGGGAGCTATATCTAAATCTGGACCGATTTTCACGAAACTTGGTAGACATCACTCTAGGCTCAGTTCATTAATTTATGCCAAATTTCGTGCAAATCGAAAGATATATTGGGACTATGGTGCAACATTTACATTAAATCGGACGAAACTATATATGGGAGCTATATTTAATATGAACCGATTTTCGATTTTCAGGAAACATAATTCCGTGGACTTAGCTGACCGCTACTGCCCCAACAGCTGCTAATTCTATTCAAACACAATTAAAAAGAAATCAATATCAATATTCCATTAACCGAAAAATGGATATTTCCGCACTATCCGAAGATAAATTCGATGCTGTCGATTGGATAAATGAAAATTTCAAAAAATATAGTGAAGAAAACAAATCATCAACTGCCGGTGGTCGGAATACAGACCAGACTTCTGCCGGTGGCGAAGGTAATGATCGAGTGGCCATTGAATTCATCAATAGCTATGTTTCCAAACTCCAGCTGTATGTCCAGCAAGTGAATTATGCTGTGGAGGAGAGTAGCCAACAATTGGTAGCCAGTTTACCGAAAATTGTCAAAGATGTTAAGGCCTTGCATACGGATGTTCGTGCGCTGCAGGGTCGTATGTTGGAAATGCGTCAGGAGGTGGCTGCAGTGCAGGAGGAAACCGGTGAATGTATGGCCACATTGGAGAAATTGAATTCAAAGCAAATTAAATTGCAGACTGCAAAGGAGTCGCTGCAGGAATCGGATGGTTGGGGTAATTTAATATCCCAGCTGGAGGATAGTTTTGAAAAGAATGATTTGAAGGTGAGATTTTTTTTGGGGAATTTCAATTACTTTTTTACAAGGGAATAGATTATGCAGAATAACCTTTAATATGTGGCATCTTTTTCATAGAAAATCAGTAAGGAAAGTAGTAAAGTCGGAATGGGCCGACAATATGATACACTTCACCACTTTGGGTATATTCTACATACATACATATTCTACATATTCTCATAACAGACGTCGGCTTTTCGAAAGAACATTTGCATGAAATTGAACGAAAGATATATAAGAACATCGGTGCACCATTTCTATTAAAACGGACGAAAAAATATATGGGAGCTATATCAAAAACTAGTTCACAAAACATAAAACACATCATTCTAGACACAATTCAGTACCCTATGCCAAATTTCGTGCATATCGAAAGATATTTAGGGACTTGGGCGCATCATTTACCTTAAATCGGAGGAAAATATATATGGGAGCTATATCTAAATCTGAACTGAGTTTCACGAAACTTTACGTACGTCATTCTAGCACACGCTATGCCAAACTTCTAAATACTTATATATTATTCTATAAAGCTCTAAATCCGCAAATTTTTCCTAAATTTCGTCCTTGCAAAATTTCATCTAAATCGGATATATATGCGACCTGTACTTTGTTTACAATTTAACATCCACGGATGGATGGAGGGACACCATAAATCTACATAATTCTATGCATATTCTCAAAAGGAACCATGGGTCTATCTCGTTTCCATGGGTCTATCTCGTTTACAGTTTCGCTCGTCTTTTTCATCATTTTCAAGGTCCTAACCCAATTTTTTAACTTGATATCTAAGATTTTTTAATAAAAAATCGGTATTCCTTTTTGTCGATTTAATCTCAATTTTTCTTTCCTTCCCTTTACAGAGCGTTTGTGACAAAATTGCCGCCTTGCAAAAGAGTTTGCAAGCCCAAGAACAGCTACCCGGTCACGAAGATCGCAAATCTCAAGTAGAAGATTTTAAAAATCGCCTAGAAGCTTTGGCCTCCCCCAGCCTCGTGCAATGCTTTGCCGAAGGTAATATCGAACAAGCGCAACGTTATGTCAATATCTTTGCGGCAATTGAAAGGAAACCACAGCTTCTTCAATATTATTCAACGGTGCAAAAAACAGCATTACAACAACAATGGAAACAAACTCTCGAGATCCAAGCCACTGAGACGGTGGGCCAGCAACAACATTTCCTTAACCTCTTCTATGATCAGTTGCTGGAAAATTGTCAAAAACAAGTTAAATGGTGTGCTCAAGTGTTCGGAGGAGATGAGGAGGCCATACAGCAGCCATTACGGATGTTAGCAGAATTATTGCCATCTCTGCAACCCTCTCGAGATAATCACATTCTGCAGTTACTGAAAACCTGCAATGAACGATTGGAACTGCTGCAACAATTTGCCCAAGCTAATCACAATTTTGTGCTGCAATTAAATGCCTATCTGGAACAGTCGTCAATTGAACTAAGTGAAGATCTGAAGCAACAATTGTCCCATTCGATCTATGAATATTTCCATAAATTCATACAACAATACCCACGACTGGAAGAGACCCACCTCTCCACGCAAGTCGATAAGGTTTTAGTTTCCCAGTCACATGCCAGTGATGCTGTACGCCACCTGAAGGATAGTACCAGTAAACTCTTCGATTGGCTACACGAAGCTCTGCAACGTTGTAACAATATTACCAATGACCTGGCTCTCTGCAAGCTCATCAATTTATTGGGTGGCATTTTCAAGCGGCTCCTTGAACAATTTGCCAAAACTCAACGCCAGCTGACATTGAATATTGGTTCGAATGCCAATGCAGCAAATTCCGATAGCAACTGGTCCATGTTGCAATACACTCTGGCCCTATTGGAATGTCTGGCAGATTATCATCAAAAATTGCAGAAGTTTGAAAAGACCCTGCAGGAACGTTTGATGCAACTTAAATTGAAATTAGAAGAATCGCCCAAGAAGACATTAAATATCTATCAAACATTTGATTCGGGAGAAAGGCATAGACTCTTGAAAAATATTGAGGACTTACAGCAAAAACGCTTGGAGGATAATACCTCGACAACTGTGGGTATCTTCAGCAATATTTATGAGTCGCTGAAAACTTTCTTCACTGAAACACACGATATCACCTTGAATATCCTACTACAACCGCTGGAATCCCATTTGGCGGAGATACAACCTCCCGCTCAATTACAGCAGGGCCACATGCAAGATATGCCCGCCTTTAGTTTTGCCCCCCAAGAAAGTATTACACAAATTGGCCAATATCTTCTCACCCTACCACAACATTTGGAACCTTTACTACTGTCACCCTCCACACTACTCAAGCAAGCCTTGGAAATGTGTCATATTAAATATGCCCAAGCCATACCCTCAGCAGATATTCTCCTCTCGTTGGTTGTGGCCCAATGCTGTGTCCTCTATCAATCACAAATTTTACAAATCAAATCGATATCGAATGCCTCCTCAAAGCAATTGGCTGTCGACATTGAATATCTATCAAGTGTTGTCGAAGAATTGGGTTTATCTCTAACAACGTCATTAACTCAAATCTTGACACTGCTCAAGGCTTCACCGGAGAATTATTTGTCTCTGAGTGCGGGTTGTGAGCCACGTTTGGTAACAGCCATTCGGCAAATGCGCAATATTATCTCAACACAATAAGAGACGCGTGTGGCTAACGGTTTTCAACTGTATTTTCTATAATTTATGACTGTCTACCAGCTAGCCGTGTTTAATGCGTCTCTGTGTTGTAATTATTATTACTAGAAATTAAGAATCGCTTTTTTTGCGTAGGCATTCCGAAGAATTTTATTTTTATGTTGTTTACAACACAAACACATAATTTGCATAGTCTGTCATATGAAAAAAAATAATAAAAATAACAAGTGGCTGGTCTAACCGCATCGAACGTCATTTACCATATATGGAAGTAAATTGAAAATGCAGCAGTTACAACAAATCAATTTTTGTTCTCAATAAATACTCTATCAGAAAAAATATGCCAACTAAAAATCGGATACATTTGTGGATGTGGTTACCATAAGTGGAAGCAAGCAGCAGAAGAGGTAAGCAAATCTATATTTTTATATACTAAAAAGTATACATTTCGAAATTTAAAAAGGGTTTTCCAATATTGCACCATTCTCTTTCTATAAAAGTTTTTCAAGATTCGCCTTAAAGTGTGACTTACAATTCTTAATAGAAAACATTTTTTATCTTTAACTGCTTTTTTAGAAATCTTTTCCGGAGGGTATTTAAAACCTAATCCTATCTTTAACTGTCTTTGTTTAGAAAACTATTCCGGAGGCTATCATCAAATCATTTTAAATATTCAAGACTTGTATGAGCCTTGGAAAAAAATATTTTTTTTTTTTAAATTCAGGATTTGTCGGAGCCTCAAAAAAATATGTTTTGAAAATCCAGCCTTCTAGGAGCCTTAAAATAATATGTTCCGAAAATCCAGTCATTTTAGGAGCGTTGAATAAATGATTTTAAAAATCCAGGCTTTAAAAAATCATTTAAAAATTCAGGCTCTAAAAAAAATCATTTTAAAAATCCACGCCTTGAAAAAAATGATTTAAAAATCCACGACTTGAAAATATATGCTACACAAATCCACGCCTTATGAAAGTCCCTGTAAAATATTCTTTAAGAAATCCCCGCATTCTTATAGTCCTATAGCCATTAAAAAAATATTTATTTAAAAAATCCCCGCATATAGTTCTATAGGCCTTGAAAAAAATATTTATTAAAAAAATCCACGCCTTCATATAGTCCTTAAAAAAATTATTTATTAAAAAATCCGAGTCTTCTCATACCCCTTGATTTTTTTTAATCCAAGCATTCTTATAGTCCTAGTAAAAATATTTTTAAAAAATCTACGCCTTTACTAGTCCTTGAAAAATATTTTTATACTAGCATATGCCCGCAACTTCGTTAGCGAATGTAGGAAATATTTAAAAGTGTATTAACATCGACCATAAATTAAATTTGAGTACCATTTAGTACCAAATTTCATGATTCGAGCTCTAAAGATTCCCCCCATAGATATAATCCATCCTGCACCCCCACAGTGATCCTAAATCCAAGTTTCAGGATTCTAACTCTATTGGTTTACCCACAATTTAAATTTAGTACACAGTAGTACTTATTTCTATAACCTCCTTCCTCCCCTAAATCTACACTCCCACAGTCATCCTAAATCCAAGTTTCAGGATTCCAACTCTATTGGTGCACCCGCAATTCAAATCGTACCAAATTTAGTACATAGTTGTACCAATTTCCAAAACTTCCTACATACCCCAATCCTATACCCCCACAGAGATCCAAAATCCAAGTTTTAGGATTCCAACTTTATTGGTTGACCCACAATTCAAATTGTACCAAATTTAGAACAAAGTATTACGAATTTCTAAAACTTCTTACTTTACCCAAACCAACACCCCCACAGTGATCCTAAATCTAAGTTTCAGGATTCAAACTCTATTAGTTAACCCCCAATTCAAATTGTACCAAATTTAGTACAAAGTAGTACGAATTTCAACCAAAATTTAAATTTAAATTGTACCAAATTTAGTACACATTAGTACAAAATTTCTAAAACTTCCTACATATTTCAATGTTACACCTCAACAATTTCATTATTCTAGCTCTATTGGTTCATCTAAAATTCAAATTGTACCAAATTTAGTACCATTTAGTGCCCATAAGTATTAATTTGTTAAACTGTATACTGACCCTAATCCTACATCCCTACAATGATCCTAACTCCAAACTTCATTGTTTCAGCTCTATTGGTCCACCGAAATCCAAATTGTACCAATTATAGTACGATTTAGTACTTTTCGTACACATAAGTGAAAATTTCCAAAATAGTGTACATATCCCAATCCTACACTCCGACGGTAATGTTACTTTCAATTTTCAGGATTCCAGCTCGATTTGTACCTCCAAATCAAATTTGTACTAAATATAGTACCATATAGTACTTTTCATACACATGAGCACACGCTTTCCAAACTCTCATCATATCGACCCTAATTCTCAATCTTAATTTGCATTCCAAATGTCAAGTTTTTACCTCAATCCATTCACATGCTACGAAATTGTACCAAATTTAGTACATTTCGGATACTTATATTTCGAATTTCCAAAAACACTTTGCTACACCTATCCTACACTCCATCAGCGACCACCAATCCAAATTTCAGAGTTCTAGCTCTACCGGTTCGCCAAATACAAACGGTATCACATTTAGTACTTCTTAGTACAGTTTTCTAGTACGAATTTCCAAAAACCCAGCCTTATCTGTCACCTTTGGACCAAGATGGATCCCCACCCAAAATTTCAAGATTCTAGCTTTAGCCGTTTCGTTTGGGCGTTGATGAATCCTTAAATCAGTCAGTCAATCACTTTACTCTTTTATTAGTATAGAATCACGCCTTGGTTAATGCTTGAAAAAAATACATTTTTTTTTAAAATAAGATTTATTTATATTTTTAAATAATATTTTTTAACTTAAATTTTATTATTAATTCACTATTGAAATAACCTTTTTGTTCCATTTATCCCATTGTGTTATTAACTAACTGTATGAAACAAGAGAAATATACCGCAAAAATACTCTTCATATTAGCAATTGAAATTCTCATCACTCTCACTCACATGAGATTATCCTCTTTGTTTCATTTAATATGCGGGCTCCCCACAACAACAACAAACAAGATCCAACTGGTTTCTATTGTGCGTTCTCCTCCATGACGCGACTAACTAATACACTCTCTCGCTCTTTGTCTCATATTTAATGTGTATGACTAAGAATCAGTTCTCTCTCTCTCTCACTGGCATTGTTATTACCATCCGACTTAACTCATAATAATAACTAAACAAGACAACGGCATCAGTTATAGCATAACCAAGTACCAGTGAATACGTGTTTCTTCCGGCGCAAATAAGCAAAAGGCGTGCAAGTTTGTTTTTGTTCAGTGTGTCTCAATGACAGAAGACCAATCGACCAATTTTTTTGTAGAGCGCTCAGTTGTGAACAAAACATAAAGTGTTTATTTCTCTGTTGAAAAGGAGAAGTCCACAGAAAGTTCTTGAATTGAAAAGAAAAAAAATAAATTCAAAAAATACTTTACATATATAAAAAAGAAGAAGAAAATAAAAATATATTTTTTGGAAAATAAATTTGTTATAAATAGTGTAAAGAAGATACATATAAAGTGTGTGTGTGACAAAACAATTCCACAAACAAAACGTCATCTATTGTTCTCTTGTGAAACAAAAACACGGAACAAAACAGGCAAGTAGAAATGAAACAAACCAACAACAAAATAAAAAAAAAATATTGCGTATGCATTCAAAGCCTGTCATACAATTTAGAAGCGCGAGGTCAATGAATCATCGTCGGTTAGCGTTTCTAACAATCCCCATAGTGTTTTTGGTATATATTTTTTAATGTCAATTATTTATTTTAAGTGTTTTTTGAGTGTTCCAAAAACAGCAATTACTCTGCCCTCCATTTCAATTACTACCTACCCACTTTTGTTGTCTCCAGTGAAAGTTTGTGTACTCCGAAAAAAGTAGTAATAGTTATAGTGATTGCATCTTCCGCCGCCAATATCAACTACCACAAGGCAAAGCAAAACAAAACGGAAAACTAAAAACAACAACTACAACAACAATTGTTAGTTGATGAGTCTATGTGGCGGCTTGTGATTATGCACTTGCATTTCTCCATGGCAACAAAGTAATATTAATGAAAAAAAAATTGAAATAATTTTTTCCAAAGAATAATTTTTATTAAGAATAATTTTTTTAATAATATTTTTTTAAGGATTTAGATTCTTCGATTTTTTCCAAGCACTTAGAGTTGCTCACGCCTTAAAGACCTTCGAGGCGTGATTTTAAATTTTTTTTTCAAAAAAGCTGGATTTTTATAACCTACACAACTATGTTGTCAGGGTATTATAGCTTAGTGCAGCCTCAAGAGTTGTTAACGCCGCGAAATATTGGCCTTAGACCCACCTTTAAGTATACCGATTGTCATATCTCGACTAGGTGAGTCGATCTACACATGTGTGTCCGTCCGTCCGTCTGTCCATTATAATTTGTAAACACGATAGAGTTATGGACCAATCTTAACGAAATTCTGCATGTAGAATGGGTTCTGACCAATGAAGACCCCTATTGTTTTTGGTAAAGATCGGTTAATATTTAGGGGATGAAATGGACCAAATACTTAATTTTCGTCGGGTTTTTCTGATCGCTCCAGAGGTCACAATTATGTCCCAAACATCGCAAAGTTTTACATGGCCAAAGAATAAGCATGCATGTTTTGATAAAGATCGGTCAATATTTAGCGGGCCCTGACTTTTGTATGTAAAATGCATTCTATTGCGTATATATTTACCCCTGAAGGACATAGACCCGCGATGTTGATAGTATATCCAAGAGGATTGGTTGACCATAAAAATTAAACCAATTATATGGTCGTATGTACTACGTACTGAGATATTATTTAGTAACCCATTACCACACTAGAGGGCGGCAGTTGTGGTCAAGAATAGCGCCTATATTTATCGATGATGATCACATAATAATTTTGGGATGAAGTGGACCCAAAACTTAATATATATCTATAGTCCACAATTATAAGCCGAACATCACAACGCAACTCAAATTAGAAGGACTGTACTGAATACTAGTAAAATTTGTTGAACTCTAGTCGGTCCATGTCCAGAATATAGAACCACAAAAAGTTAGATTTTCGTGGAAATTGTGTAAGGTCTCATATGGTCGGCCCCGTCCGATTATACTGCTCCGCTCAATGGTTAAAGAATATGTTTTTCCAAGCACCTAGAGGCTTGGAAATAATTTTTCCAAGAGCTTCGAGACTTAATTTAAAAAAAAAAATAACCTAGAAAGAACCTAGAGGCGTGGATTTTAAAGGAATAATATTTTTTAAAGAACTTAGAGGCATGGATTTTTAAAGAATACTTTTTTCCAAAACCTTCGAGGCGTGGATTTTTAAAGAATAGTTTTTTCCAAGACCTTCGAGGCGTGGATTTGTTAAACAATAATTTTGTCCAAGAACTTCGAGGCGTGGATTTTTTAAAGAATAATTTTGTCCAAGACCTTCGAGGCGTGGATTTTTAAAGAATAATTTTTTCCAAGACCTTCGAGGCGTGGATTTTTAAAGAATATTTTTTTCCAAGACCTTCGAGGGTGGATTTTTAAAATATAATTTTTTTCAAGACCTTCGAAGCGTGGATTTTTAAAGAATAATTTTTTCCAAGACCTTCGAGGCGTGGATTTTTAAAGAATAATTTTTCCAAGACCTTCGAGGCGTGGATTTTTTAAAGAATAATTTTGTCCAAGACCTTCGAGGCGTGGATTTTTAAAGAATAATTTTTTCCAAGACCTTCGAGGCGTGGATTTTTAAAGAATATTTTTTTTCAAGACCTTCGAGGGTGGATTTTTAAAAAATAATTTTTTCCAAGACCTTCGAGGCGTGGATTTTTAAAGAATAATTTTTTTCCAAGACCTTTGAGGCGTGGATTTTTAAAGAATAATTTTGTCCAAGACCTTCGAGGCGTGGATTTTTAAAGAATAATTTTTTCCAAGGCCTTTGAGGCGTGGATTTTTAAAGAATATTTTTTTCCAAGACCATCGAGGCGTGGATTTTTAAAGAATAATTTTTTCCAAGACCTTCGAGGTATGGATTTTTAAAGAATATTGTTTTCCAAGATCTTCGAGGCTTGGATTTTTAAAGAATAATTTTTTTGCAAGACCTTCGAGGCGTGGATTTTTAAAGAATAATTTTTTACAAGAATCATTTGTCGCTAGTCTCAGAAAAAATCTATTTTTGAATAATCCTAGGATCTCTAATCTATGAAAAGGGTCGTTGAAAAAGTTATTATTAAAAAATCCAGGTCCCAAAGATCATTGGAAAATTCTTTAAAAATCCTGGCTTCTATAGATTGAACAAATCCGGCCTCTGTGGCCGGAATCCTGGGTTCTCTAATCTTTTGAAAAGGGTCGTTAGAAAAGTTATTATTAAAATAAAAGCAAGGTCCCAAAGATCATTGGAAAATTCTTTAAAAATCCTGGCTTCTGTGAGATTGAACAAATCCGGCCACTGTGTCATTTGAGGCGGGGCCTAACATTGATTTTTATTCATCAGGTCCCCTGAGAACTAGTTTTTTCTATATAAAAAAGCATCAGGTAATTTTTATAGTAAAAATAAATCATTTGGTCCTCTTGAGTTTTTTTTTCTACCGAAAAAATATTCATAATTTTCAATCACTCTTCTTTAAGTGTCCTTCCTATGTGTCCCAATCTGTCATGCCTGACTGAGTTGATAAGGGCAACAAAAAAAACCCAATGATATGAATACACACCAAAAAATACGTCAACAATAATCTGTCTTTAACCCCGATTGAGGAGGTTCATCAATGTAAGCGGTGGCCACCAAACGCCGCCCGCACTTTTTGCAAAGAATGAAAAAAAAGAATGTGCTGACATGCGGGATTAATGGTATTCGATTCGACTTTGAATAAATACTTGCCAAAAGTTGTTGGTGTTTTGCTGGTCTAATGTATTTTTTTATTGTGGGGTATATAAATGGCTATATTATCTCTCTTTTTTTGTTTGCAAAAAAACACCAACAAAAAGGTGTCTCCAGTTCCCTAGAAGGTGTCTGACGGCCGTCTATAGAGGCGGTGTGTTGTGAAAACCACAACAAAATTTGTCAATATTTGCAAAGAAAAAAAATACGAGAACCCCCCCCAAATCATATGTTACTGTTATGGGAGCATCATTGAAAATTATAGGAGAACGATAGAAAGAGAGAGAGGCAGTCATGCTCTTTACTTATAACTGTTCAATACAAAGTGGTGGAGCCTAATTAAGAGAGCCCCCATCAATGGGAGAGTATCAACTATAGCGGCATCAGCCGCCAATCGTCTGTGAGCCGAGAGAAAAACCAACTATGCGTGAGAACAATTCTCTTCATTTTGTTGGCAATTCCGGGCTATTTGGAATAGCAAAAAATAAAAACAAAAAATAATAACAACAAAAATGATGATAAACATTCATTTCAAATTGTAAATAAGCAAATGGGTTATTATAAAATAAACATATAGTTTCTATAGTTGTTGTTATTAGCTCATTGTGTTGTTGTTTTATGAGTTAATAAATATGATGTGTGCGTGTGCGGTTTGTGAAGAGACTTCGCTAAATAGGCTGTATTTTTAATTAATGAAGTCGAATGTGTATTTTTAAATATTTTATTTATTGTTTTGAGAGATGTTTTGGTTTTGTTAAGGAAATATTTAAAATTTGATGTTTTTGATTTGAATTTTATTGGACTTTTGTACCAAAGAAAAAAACAAACAAATTATTAAATAAAAACGAGGTATGATAATAAGGACTATTATAGATAATCTAAGATGTCGAGTACTTCTATGGATAATTTGGGATCCCAAGGTTATCTATAGACAACAGAAAAATGGGATTAACTGGTCGTAAATTAGAAAAAGTACTTTTTTTCAATGACCCTTGAGGCGTGGGATTTTAAAGAACCATTTTTTCAAGCATTAACCGAAGCGTAGACTTTCAAAGAATATTTTTTTAACCCTAGAGGCGTCGATATTTAAAGAATATTTTTTCTAAACCTGTAGAGGCTTGGATTTTTAAAGAACAAATTTTTCCAAGACCCTAGAGGCATCGATTTTTTAAGAATATTTTTTCCAAGACCTTCAACCCGTGGATCTTTAAAGAATAATGTTTTCCAAGACTTTCGAGGCTTTGATTTTTAAAGAATTTTTTCCAAGACCGTCAAGGCTTGGATATTTAAAGAATAATTTTTTCCAAGACCCTAAGACTTGGATTTTTATAGACACATTTTTTTCAAGACCTTCAAAGCGGTGGATTTTTAAAGAATATTTTTTCCAAGACCTTTAAGGCGTGGATTTTTAAAAAGTAGTGTTATCCAAAACCCTAGATGCGTCGATTTTTAAAGATTAATTTTTCCAAGACCTTAAGGCGTGGATTTTTAAAGAATAATTTTTCCGAGATTTTCGAGGCATTGTTGTTTAAAGAATAATTTTCTCCAAAACCTTCGAGGCGTGGATTTTTAAAGAATAATTTTCTCCAAGACCTTCGAGGCGTGGATTTTTAAAGAATAATTTTTCCGAGATTTTCGAGGCATTGTTGTTTAAAGAATAATTTTCTCCAAAACCTTCCAGGCGTGGATTTTTAAAGAATAATTTTCTCCAAGACCTTCGAGGCGTGGATTTTTAAAGAATAATTTTTCCGAGATTTTCGAGGCATTGTTGTTTAAAGAATAATTTTCTCCAAAACCTTCGAGTAGTGAAATTTTAAAGAATTAGTTTTTCCAAGACTTTCGAGTCATGGATTTTCAAAGAATATTTTTTTTCAATGACCCTTGAGGCGTGAAGTTTTAAAGAATAATTTTTTCCAAGGCCTTCAAGGTGTGAATTTTTAAGGAATAATTTTTTCCAAGACCTTCGAGGCTTGAATTTTTAAGGAATACATTTTTCCAAGACCGTGGATTTTTAGGGAATTTTTTTCCAAGACGTTTAAGGCGCGAATTTTTAAGGAATACATTTTTCCAAGACCGTGGATTTTTAGGGAATTTTTTTCCAAGACGTTTAAGGCGCGAATTTTTAAGGAATAAATTTTTCAATGACCCTTGAGGCGTCTTAAGGGTCTGGTCCTTTGGTCCTTGCAAAAAATTCCTTTTTATAAATCCACGCCTTTGAGGTCCTTGAAAAAATTCCTCTTTACAAATCTACGCCTTTGAGGTCCTTGAAAAAATTCCTCTTTACAAATCTACGCCTTTGAGGTCCTTGAAAAAATTCCTCTTTACAAATCTACGCCTTTGAGGTCCTTGAAAAAATTCCTCTTTACAAATCTACGCCTTTGAGGTCCTTGAAATAATTCCTCTTTACAAATCTACGCCTTTGAGGTCCTTGAAAAAATTCCTCTTTACAAATACACGTCTTGGAGGTCCTTGAAAAATTCTTCTTTACAAATCCACGCCTTGGAGGTCCTTGAAAAAAATTCTTTTTACAAATCCACGCCTTGGAGGTCCTTGAAAAATTCCTTTTTACAAATCCACGCCTTGGAGGTCCTTGAAAAAATTCCTTTTTACAAATCCACGCCTTGGAGGTCCTTGAAAAAATTCCTTTTTACAAATCCACGCCTTGGAGGTCCTTGAAAAAAATTCTTTTTACAAATCCACGCCTTGGAGGTCCTTGAAAAAATTCCTTTTTACAAATCCACGCCTTGGAGGTCCTTGAAAAAATTCCTTTTTACAAATCCACGCCTTGGAGGTCCTTGAAAAAATTCCTTTTTACAAATCCACGCCTTGGAGGTCCTTGAAAAAATTCCTTTTTACAAATCCACGCCTTGGAGGTCCTTGAAAAAATTCCTTTTTACAAATCCACGCCTTGGAGGTCCTTGAAAAAATTCCTTTTTACAAATCCACGCCTTGGAGGTCCTTGAAAAAAATTCTTTTTACAAATCCACGCCTTGGAGGTCCTTGAAAAAATTCCTTTTTACAAATCCACGCCTTGGAGGTCCTTGAAAAAATTCCTTTTTACAAATCCACGCCTTGGAGGTCCTTGAAAAAATTCCTTTTTACAAATCCACGCCTTGGAGGTCCTTGAAAAAATTCCTTTTTACAAATCCACGCCTTGGAGGTCCTTGAAAAAATTCCTTTTTACAAATCCACGCCTTGGAGGTCCTTGAAAAAATTCCTTTTTACAAATCCATGCCTTGAAGTCCTTGAAAAAATTCCTTTTTACAAATCCACGCCTTGGAGGTCCTTGAAAAAATTCCTTTTTACAAATCCACGCCTTGGAGGTCCTTGAAAAAATTCCTTTTTACAAATCCACGCCTTGGAGGTCCTTGAAAAAATTCCTCTTTACAAATCCACGCCTTGGAGGCCCTTGAAAAAAATACTCTTTACAAATCCACGCTTTGAGGTCCTTGAAAAAATTCCTTTTTACAAATCCACGCCTTGGAGGTCCTTGAAAAAATTCCTTTTTACAAATCCACGCCTTGGAGTTCCTTGAAAAAATTCCTTTTTACAAATCCACGCCTTGGAGGTCCTTGAAAAAATTCCTTTTTACAAATCCACGCCTTGGAGGTCCTTGAAAAAATTCCTTTTTACAAATCCACGCCTTGGAGGTCCTTGAAAAAATTCCTTTTTACAAATCCACGCCTTGGAGGTCCTTGAAAAAATTCCTTTTACAAATCCACGCCTTGGAGGTCCTTAAAAGAAAATACTTTTTTCAAATCCATGCCTTGGAGGTCCTTGAAAAAATTTCTTCTTACAAATCCACGCCTTGGAGGTCCTTGAAAAAATTCCTTTTTACAATTACAAATCCATGCCTTGGAGGTCCTTGAAAAAATTCCTTTTTACAAATCCACGCCTTGGAGGTCCTTGAAAAAATTCCTTTTTACAAATCCACGCCTTGGAGGTCCTTGAAAAAATTCCTTTTTACAAATCCACGCCTTGGAGGTCCTTGAAAAAATTCCTTTTTACAAATCCACGCCTTGGAGGTGCTTGAAAAAATTCCTTTCTACAAATCCATGCCTTGAAGGTCCTTGGAAAAATTCCTCTTTACAAATCCACGTCTTGGAGGTTCTTGAAAAAATTCCTTTTTACAAATCCACGCCTTGGAGGTCCTTGAAAAAATTCCTTTTTACAAATCCACGCCTTGGAGGTCCTTGAAAAAATTCCTCTTTACAAATCCACGCCTTGGAGGTCCTTGAAAAATTCCTCTTTTCAAATCCACGCCTTGGAGGTCATTGAAAAAAATCCTCTTTACAAATCCACGCCTTTGAGGTCCTTGAAAAAATTCCTCTTTACAAATCCACTCCTTTGAGGTCCTTGAAAAATTCCTTTTTACAAATCCACGCCTTTGAGGTCCTTGAAAAAATTCCTCTATACAAATCCACGCCTTGGAGGTCCTTGAAAAAATTCCTCTATACAAATCCACGCCTTGGAGGTCCTTGAAAAAAATCCTCTTTACAAAACCACGCTTTGGAGGTCCTTGAAAAAATTGCTCTTTTCAAATCCACGCCTTGGAGGTCCTTGGAAAAATTGTTCTTTTCAAATCCACGCCTTGGAGGTCCTTGAAAAAATTCCTTTTTACAAATCCACGCCTTGGAGGTCCTTGAAAAAAATTCTTTTTACAAATCCACGCCTTGGAGGTCCTTGAAAAAATTCCTTTTTACAAATCCACGCCTTGGAGGTCCTTGAAAAAATTCCTTTTTACAAATCCACGCCTTGGAGGTCCTTGAAAAAATTCCTTTTTACAAATCCACGCCTTGGAGGTCCTTGAAAAAATTCCTTTTTACAAATCCACGCCTTGGAGGTCCTTGAAAAAATTCCTTTTTACAAATCCACGCCTTGGAGGTCCTTGAAAAAATTCCTTTTTACAAATCCACGCCTTGGAGGTCCTTGAAAAAATTCTTTTTACAAATCCACGCCTTGGAGGTCCTTGAAAAAATTCCTTTTTACAAATCCACGCCTTGGAGGTCCTTGAAAAAATTCCTTTTTACAAATCCACGCCTTGGAGGTCCTTGAAAAAATTCCTTTTTACAAATCCACGCCTTGGAGGTCCTTGAAAAAATTCCTTTTTACAAATCCACGCCTTGGAGGTCCTTGAAAAAATTCCTTTTTACAAATCCACGCCTTGGAGGTCCTTGAAAAAATTCCTTTTTACAAATCCACGCCTTGGAGGTCCTTGAAAAAATTCCTCTTTACAAATCCACGCCTTGGAGGTCCTTGAAAAAATTCCTTTTTACAAATCCACGCCTTGGAGGTCCTTGAAAAAATTCCTTTTTACAAATCCACGCCTTGGAGGTCCTTGAAAAAATTCCTTTTTACAAATCCACGCCTTGGAGGTCCTTGAAAAAATTCCTTTTTACAAATCCACGCCTTGGAGGTCCTTGAAAAAATTCCTTTTTACAAATCCACGCCTTGGAGGTCCTTGAAAAAATTCCTTTTTACAAATCCACGCCTTGGAGGTCCTTGAAAAAATTCCTTTTTACAAATCCACGCCTTGGAGGTCCTTGAAAAAATTCCTTTTTACAAATCCACGCCTTGGAGGTCCTTGAAAAAAATTCCTCCACGCCTTGGAGGTCCTTGAAAAAATACAAATTCAAGCCTTGGAGGCCCTTGAAAAAAATCCTTTTTACAAATCCACGCCTTGGAGGTCCTTGAAAAAATTCCTTTTTACAAATCCACGCCTTGGAGGTCCTTGAAAAAATTCCTTTTTACAAATCCACGCCTTGGAGGTCCTTGAAAAAATTCCTTTTTACAAATCCACGCCTTGGAGGTCCTTGAAAAAATTCCTTTTTACAAATCCACGCCTTGGAGGTCCTTGAAAAAATTCCTTTTTACAAATCCACGCCTTGGAGGCCCTTAAAAAAAAATCCTCTTTTCAAATCCATGCCTTGAAGGTCCTTGGAAAAATTCCTCTTTACAAATCCACGTCTTGGAGGTCCTTGAAAAAATTCTTTTTTACAAATCCATGCCTTGGAGGTCCTTGAAAAAATTTATTCTTACAAATCCACGCCTTGGAGGTCCTTGAAAAAATTCCTCTTTACAAATCCACGCCTTGGAGGTCCTTAAAAGAAAATTCTTTTTTCAAATCCATGCCTTGGAGGTCCTTGAAAAAATTTCTTCTTACAAATCCACGCCTTGGAGGTCCTTGAAAAAGTTCCTCTTTACAAATCCACGCCTTGGAGGTCCTTGAAAAAATTCTTTTTTACAAATCCATGCCTTGGAGGTCCTTGAAAAAAATTCTTTTTTACAAATCCATGCCTTGGAGGTCCTTGAAAAAATTTCTTCTTACAAATCCACGCCTTGGAGGTCCTTGAAAAAATTCCTCTTTACAAATCCACGCCTTGGAGGTCCTTGAAAAAATTCTTTTTTACAAATCCATGCCTTGGAGGTCCTTGAAAAAATTTCTTCTTACAAATCCACGCCTTGGAGGTCCTTGAAAAAGTTCCTCTTTACAAATCCACGCCTTGGAGGTCCTTGAAAAAATTCTTTTTTACAAATCCATGCCTTGGAGGTCCTTGAAAAAATTTATTCTTACAAATCCACGCCTTGGAGGTCCTTGAAAAAATTCCTCTTTACAAATCCACGCCTTGGAGGTCCTTAAAAGAAAATCCTCTTTCCAAATCCATGCCTTGAAGGTCCTTGGAAAAATTCCTCTTTGCAAATCCACGCCTTGGAGGTCCTTGAAAAAATTCCTCTTTACAAATCCACACCTTAAAGGTCCTTGAAAAAATTCCCCTTTACAAATCCACGTCTTTGAGGTCCTTGAAAAAAATCCTCTTTACAAATCCACGCCTTGGAGGTCCTTAGAAAAATTCCTCTTTAAAAATCCACGCCTTAGATATCCTTGAAAAAATAAAAGACTACCTCTGATCCGTTTAGTATTATTTCTGTTGTAGTCTACTGTTGATTCCTCCTCTATATCTAGCTCTCGATCTCGTTGTTTTTATTTCCGCTTCAGGTTCCCATACACGTGTTCTATTTTTAACAATATAAGTCATCAAAATTCCACGCATTATAAATCCAGCTTTGAGGCTACCGCTGTGATTGATTGCCGACATGATCACAATAGGGAAGGCGGCAAAATTTCCATGAGCAGAACGGCCGAATGATCGCCGTCTGGGTCACATATTCATGATAATAATTTATTTATTTTTATTAATTTAAATTAATCTAATTTTCAAATTTCCCAGCAAGAATGTCAATGTCGTTCCGACTAAGTACCCTAGACCAACCAGGGAATGAAAAAAAAAAATGAAACAAACATAGTCTAATGATGTGCCTAACCACCCATGGTGGCTGGTGCGGTATGCATCATCGGATTATGGCTGTGGTTAATTTTTGCAGTTGTTGGCTGGTGCCGCTGCTCCACATATTGTGCGCATGTGGGGGAGTTCAAGAAGTTGTCCGGAATAATTCACAGAAATGTGTGTGAGTGTGCCTGTCTCTGCTGCTGCTGCTGAGTAGTAGTAACTTTGGGAGCAAAGCCAGTAAACTGTTGGACAATATTCCTCCGTTCAGTTCACTTTTAACCGTTAACGAATGTAGTTGCTATTGTTCGGAAAAATACTCTGGTGTCAATCTCAAGTAAATGGTGAAAAACAAATCGAAAGTGCTCTAAATTTTTCATCAAGGGAGAGAAGAGAAAAAAATACCAAGTGGAAAAAAGTAAAAAACAACTACTAAATTAACACATTATTTGAAAAGAAAGTAAAAAAATCCGAGAGCTTAACAAAAAGATTTTCACCTGAAGTTTTTCTTTTTTGTGTGTTTGCTGTGTGGATATTCCGACCGTATGATTATAACAGGAGAAGATACACGGGAAATAATTACACCAAAGGAAGTTACCATAAAGTACAAAACAAAAAAGTTTTGTGAGTGGGTGCATTAAAGGATATTACTCCGCTTTGCTTACAGCTTCTTGGAGGCTGTAGGCTATTAATAGCTGGAAGTCTACCTTTTGTCAATTGGCGAGGTAATGGCTGTGGGAAGAGCTGGAGATCTCCACACATTTTTTCAAAGACGACAGAAATGTGGATTTTTTTTAAGAATTAAAAAGAAAAATCCAAGACTAATGATTCGCGGATTATTAACGGACAACTTTTCTAAGACTCTGGAGTCGTGGATTTTTAAAGAATATTTTTTTTCAAGAACCTAGAATTTTGGATTTTTAAAGAATACTTTTTCCAAGACCTTCAAGACGTAAATTTTTAAAGAATATTTTTTCCAAGCCGACGAAAGCGTGGTTTTTAAGGAGTTTTTTTCCAAGCCCTAATAGGCGTGGATTTTTAAGGATTTTATTTTTTCCAAAATTCCAAATCGTTAATTTTTAAGAATATTTTTTCCTTGATAAAAATATTTATAATAACCACCCATCCTTAAAAATATGTTTAAGAAATCCACACCCATTAGAGATCTTAATAAAACAACAAAGAACAACAACAAATAATTTTTAAAGAATATTTTTTCCAAGTCCCAAAAGGCGTGGATTTTTAAAAAAAAATTTTCCATTGGTCCCCATAGGGCGTTTGTTTGTTAAAGAATATTTTTTTCAAAGCCCCAAATGACGTGGAATTTAAAAGAATATTTTTTTTAACCGACGTCTATTGTAGTCCTTAAGGTTTCTAATCCTCTTAAGGTTCACCCAAATCCAAATTTGACCAAATTTAGTTCCATTTAGCACGCATTATTCAGTTTCAGGATTCCATCTCTATCGGTTCACCCACAATTCAAATTGTACCAAATTTAGTACACAGTAGTACGAATTCCCAAAACATCCTACTTAATACAAACCAACACCTTGACAGTGATTCTATTGCAATTCAATTGCACCAAATTTAGTACACAGTAGTACGAATTTCCAAAACGTCTTACTTCAAACCAACACTACCACAGTGATTCTAAATTGAAGTTTCAGGATTCCAACTCTATCGGTCCGCCCACAATTCAAATTGTACCAAATTTAGTACATAGTCGTACCAATTACCCAAACTTCATACCTACCCCAATCCTACACCCCCACAGTCATCCTAATCCAAGTTTCACGATTCTAACTTTATCGCTTGACCCACAATTCAAATTGTACCGAATTTTGTACACAGTAGTACGAATTTCTAAAACTTCCTACTTAACACAAACCAACACCCCAACGGTGATCCTAAATCCAAGTTTCAGGATTCCAACTCTATTGGTTCACCCACAATTCAAATTGTACCAAATTTAGTACATAGTACCAATTTCACCAAATTTAGTACACAGTAGTACCTACCTACCCCAATCCTACACCCCCACAGTCATTCCTAATCTAAGTTTCAGGATTCTAACTTTATCCGTTGACGCAAAATTCAAATTGTACCGAATTTAGTACACAGTAGTACGAATTTCTAAAACTTCCTACTTAAATCCTAAATCAAAGTTTCATGATTTCAACTCTATCTACCACAATTCAAATTGTACCAAATTTAGTACACAGTAGTACCAATTTCCAAAACTTCCTACATATCTCAATCTTACACCTCAACAGTGATCCTGACTCCAAATTTCATGATTCCAGCTCTATTGGGTCACCTAAAATTCAAATTGTACCAAATTTAGTACCATTTAGTACTCATAAGTAATAATTTCTTAAATAGAATTCTGACCCCAATCTCACACCCTACAGTGATTCTGACTCCAAATTTCATTGTTCCCGTTCTATTGGTTCACACAAATCCAAATTGTATCAAATATAGTACGATTTAGTACTTTTCGTACACATAAGTAACAAATTTCCAAAACTACGTACATATCCCAATTCTACACTCCGACGGTAATGTTAATTTAAATTTTCAGGATTCCAACACTATTTGTACCACCAAATTAAATTTGTACTAAATATAGTACCATACAGTACTTTTCGTACTTTCGTTTTGAAAGCGTGTACTCGCTTTCAAAATCATCTCCTTAAATAGACCCTAAATCTCAACGCTAATTCACATTCCAAATTTCAAGTTTTTAGCTCTATCCTCCATTCACATGCTACGAAATTGTACCAAATTTAGTACATTTTAGTACTTTTCGCATACTTATAGTTCGATAGTCCAAAAACACTTTGCTGATATATCTATCCTACACTCCATCAGTGACCCTTATTTAAAATATAAGAGTTTTAGCTCCAACGGTTCGCCAAATACAAATGGTATCAAATTTTTGTACTTTTCGTACCGTTCTAGTACGAATTTCCAAAAACCCAGCTTTATCTGTCACCTTTGGACCAAGAGTGTCCCTCACCTAATATTTCAAGATTCTAGCTTCAGTCGATTTTTTAAGTCGATTTTTTTACAATAGGTGAGGATTTATTAAAAATATTTTTTCAACACGCCTGGATTTATTAATAATATTTCTTCGATGACTATAATATGCCATCCCTATTGCATTTTCTTCTACTGTATTTAAGGTTTCCTATCGGTGTATTCTCCTCTTTTTTATTATTCGGTTATGTATACCCACAAGCAAAAAAAAGGGGCAAAACAAAAGGATATTGCCAATACCATTGTTAACAGAATAAAAAAAGCTAAAGAAGAAAAATAAAAAAAATAATTTTTCAGTGTGTGAAAAAATATAAAAATTTTAATAAAAATATTCTTTTAAATTTAATAAATAATATAAATTTTCTCAAATACAAAATAGAAGTCCTGTTTTTGTTAAACCGCAAATCAATGTTCCTTCCAAATTGTGTAGCTGTATAAAAGAAAATTTTTAACTAAACAAAGAGAAACCGTCTCATCTTAAATTTGCCAACAACAAAAAACAACAATTTATAAACAAAAACAACAAAAAATATTTTTTTTTAACATTTTCCTTTATAAATTAAGAAGGTGAGTGTTTAATATCCTTAAAAACTTCATTTTATAAAGATTTATTTTTTTTTCCCATTCGTTTATTTGTTTCTTTACCTTTCAAATGGTTGCCAAGAAGAGAAGAGACTGTCTTTTTGTTTTCTTGTTATTGTTTGTTGTCTTCTCTCCCACATAAGCTCCTTAAAGCAGGCACGGGCAGAGCTTAAAAAATTCTGTTCTCACGCACTTGTCTTTGTGTGTGTGTCAATGGTTTTTCAATTGGTTCAGTTGAATGTGTGTAAGAGAATAGTGATATTTACTCTCGCGAGAGAGCACACGTGCGTTAGTTCGCCCGACTGTGCCTTAAATTCTATCTAGTTGGCAGTGTGAATATTACTGTTGTATATCTCTCTGTCGTTGGGTAAAAGGAAAGAGAGCGACAAAGAAAGTCTTTCTATGAAAGTTGTGGGAGAGAGAGAGAGTATGTGTGTGAATCTGGGAGACATCCGTTGTTGTGTTTTTGTTTGGGGGGAAATGAAAAAGTGCGTTTTTCTTCTTGTTGGCTTTTGTGGTGGTGTTGTTGTTGTTTCGTTTTATGGCTGCTGCTTTTTTGGCGTTGTGGTTGTTGTTGTTGCTGCTGCTGTGTGTTGTTGATTGGTTGTCTTAACAACTTGTGAATGGGTTGCATTTAACCTATAGCTTAGGTTTTCAAGGACATTCATTGTCAAGCATTACGTATGTATGCTGGGATGGCAAGCACAGACAAACACACACATACAAAAATATAAAAATGTATATAAGTGTGTGTATATGTATATGGTTTCCTTTTTCCTTACTCTATTTATTATTGTTGTAGTTGTTGTTGTTGCAATTACCACATTCATCAACTTTGTAAAATAACTTGTTAGCAAACATGCCATCACACACACCTGCAATATGAGTGTGTGCGTGTGTAAACCTCGTTTTAAATATGTATTTATAACAATAGAAGAAGAATTGAAGCCATCAGATAATTTGCATGACAATTTGTTGCATTAATCGCGTGCACGACAAAAACTTTATCCTTTTAACTGATGGGGCAATTTGTTATGGGCTAAATTGTCGGCAATTATTTGAAAGCGAAACAAATGAAATAAAAAAGGACTGTAATTTGAGAAGTTATTTAAATTAATTAATTTATTTCAATGACCATTCAGTAGTGGATTTTTTAATGTATATCTTTTTTTAAGGACTTTAAATAGCGTGGATTTTTAAAGAATATTTTTTGCCAAGACCTTAAATGTGTGTTTTTTTTTTAATATTTTTTTGAGGACCTTTAAGGCTTGGATTTTTAAAGAATAATCTTTTTCAAGGCCTATAGTTGTGGATAAAAAAATAATTATTCTTTATGGATTTTTAAAGAATAATTTTATCGAATATCACTATGGCGCCTCGTCTATTAAGGTCTCGAAAAAATTATTTTTAAAAAATCCACGCCCATTGAGGTCTCAAAAAATTATCTATACTAATATTACTCTTGTGACGCCCAGACGAAACGGCTGAAGCTAGAATCTTGAAATTTTGGGTGAGGGTCACTCTTGGTCCAAAGGCTGAATTTTTTGGAAATTCGTACTAGAACGGTACGAAAAGTACTAAAAAGTACTAAATGTGATTCCATTTGTATTTGGCGAACCGATAGAGCTAGAAGTCTTAAATTTTAAATGAGGTTCACTGATGGAGTGTAGAATAGTTATAGCAAATGGTTTTTTAGTCATTCGAACTATAAGTATGCGAAAAGTACTAAAATGTACTAAATTTAGTACAATTTCGTAGCATGTGAATGTATAGAGCTAAAAACTTGAAATTTGGAATGTGAATTAGGGTTGAGATGTAGGGTATATTAAAGGAGATGGTTTTGAAAGCGTGTACTCATGTGTACGAAAAGTACTATATGGTACTATATTTGGTACAAACTTAATTTGGAGATACAAATCGAGCTGGAATCCTGAAATTTGAAATTAACATTACTATCGGAGTATAGGATTGGGATATGTACGTAGTTTTGGAAAATGTTTACTTAGGTGTACGAAAAGTACTAAATCGTGCGGGAACAATGACATTTAGAGTCAGGATCATTGTAGGGATGTAGGATTAGGGTGAGGATTCAGTTTTACAAAAATAATATTTATGGGTACTAAATGGTACTAAATTTGGTACAATTAGAATTTTAGGTGAACCAATAGAGCTAGAATCATGAAATTTTGGAGTCAGGATCACTGTTGAGGTGTAAGATTGAAATATGTAGAAAGGTTTAGAATTTCTACTACTGTGTACTAAATTTGGTACAATTTTAATTTTGGGTGAACCTATGGAGTTGGAATCCTGAAACTTGGATTTAGGAACTCTGTCGGTGTGTAGGTTTGGGTTAAGTAGGATGTATTTGGAAATTAGTACTACTGTGTACTAAATTTGGTACAATTTTAATTGTGGGTGAACCAACAGAGTTGGAATTCTGAAATTTGAATTTGGAATTATTGTGGGGGTGTAGGATCGGGATATGCAGGACGTTTTGTTAGATGGTTGAGAAGGGTACTTATGGAAATAATGTGTGCTAAATAGAAAATTTTGTACAATTTGGATTTGGGTGAACCTTTAGAGCTCGAATCATTAAATTTGGTACTAAATGGTACTCAAATTTAATTTATTAATATTAATGTGTGGATTGTTTTTTCTGACATATGCAGTTTTCTGTGAAAATAAAATATTATGTTAATACATGTTTAAAAAATTCCTACATTCGCTAACGAAGTTGCGGGCATATGTTACTTTTTAATAAATCCACACCTATGTTGGTCCTTGAAAATAATAGTTTTAATAAATCCATGCCTTAATATTCCTCCTTAAAATGACTCCCAAATAAATTCCTTGAAATCTCTTAAAGCAGATTTTATGGCCATTTAAATAATAAAAGGAATATTGTTGTTGTCGCCATGAAAAAATAAGGAAGTCATATAGTGGTGATGGTAACGAGGTCCCATTGTGTTAATTTTGCCATAAAGTTGAGGAATTTATTTTATAACAGGAACAAAATGACAATAAACCAAGACGTTGGCTGGTAATGGTTGATGGCTAGCTGGCTGGCTGGTGGAAGCCGACAGTTTTATGACGCATTGATTTCTGTGGCAACAATTTGTTTTTGAAAAAATGTCAATGATTTACTTTGTTAACAATCATGTGGGGGAGGGGAGGGCAATATTGTTATCTTAATGGGGAAGGGGGTGGGTGGGCTACTATGGCAATGCCATTATAGGCTATTGGGAAATTCTTGTTAAGCGAAATCACTTCTTTGTTCGTAATGACGCAATTGAACCTTGGGAGAATCGGGTTGCATACACATTTTGGGGAGACAGGGTGCAGGGGGAACAATTTCATGACATTTGATATTAAAATTTTGAAATTAAATTCGAGTAAAAAAATACTTTAAAAAAATAAAATTTTTTTTTTCAGAAAATAAAGCAAAGCAAAGAAAATTGGATATCAAAGTATTGTAGCCATAAAAAAAAATATTAAAATATATTTCATTACGTTGTAAAACATGGAAATATGTAAAAATTTCATTTAACCACCTCATGGCGAACAACACATTTCCATAATCAGTAAAAAATAGAAAATTATAAAAAACAGACGTAGGAAAACATCTCTTAGAATTTTCATCTTAATTTTCTATGTGGTGCCTGCCTTAGTGTAGTGGCAAATCGAGTAACATTATTTTTTATAACTATACAGACAGTTGAGCAGTAATTTTGTTATTTTTTTTTTTCGTCCTGACATTCATGACTTTAGGTGCTGCTGGGAAGCAGACCATGAAACAGATGGAATAAATTGCTTTATGTAAAATTCATTGTCTGCTTCATTGTTGACACGGTGCCGGGCTCCATGCTCCACACTGAAGGTTAGCAGCCAATAGGGGTCCTTTTTGTGTGTGTGTGGCAAATGCATTTAAAGTGGTTTTCATTGTAGAAACTATTTTTCAAATGTCAAATGTCTTAGTGAAGCAATGGAAAAAAGGAACTAATCAAATGTCCTGAGAAGTGAAAGAATTTCTGTTCGCTTGAAGGATTAAATTAACAGGTAGTTAGACAGGCAATTTTGCTAGCTTTCCTTCACTGATGAATGGTCTCTAAATGAAGAGTTTAAAAAATTAAAATATTTTTCAAGGACCAAGAAAGGCGTGGATTTATTAAAAATATTTCTTCAAGTATTTATTAGAAATATTTTTTCAAGGACCCCGTCTTAATAGTCCGAGAAAAGCATTATTCCTTAAAAAACACGTCTTAATAGTCCCAGAAAAAATTATCCTTTAAAAACCCACGTCTTAATAGTCTCAGAAAAAATATTCATTAAAAATCCACGCCTTAAAGGTCCTCAAAAAAATTACTCTTTAAAAATCCACGCATTGAAGTTCCTTGAAAAAATTATTCTTTAAAAATCCACGCCTTTAAGATATTCGTAAAAATTATTCTTTAAAGATCCACAGCTCTATGGTATTGATTATATTATTCTCTGGAATAGCACATGAGAAGCATATGGGGAGACCCCTCCATCCAGAGCCCTTCACTGCTTCTGGTGTATCTAAAATCTAAATAGAATAATTTGTTTTAATCCATGGTCATTAAATAATGACACAATATCGACCTATCAGCCAGCCAATGAGCCAGAAACCAGCCGTTCATTCGGTGGGGATGTTAATTGAAATGTATACACAACAATAAATAGAGGCAAAATCCGACAGCTACAACATGGTCCGTGAAATATATATGCAACAGTTTGTTTAACACTTCCGACATTGGGTTGACACTTAAACAGAACCAAAGAAAATTTACCCCTGTGGTTGTTGTGTGGTGTCCGTCCTCGGTGATGGGGGTTGGGGTAAACTTAGTGGACACACCAACCAGCAATTGAGAACCGAGAACGATGCTGTGATGACGCTGTGATGTTGATTTTGTTGAATGTGAATTTCAGGGTAGGGGCGGGGGAGCTTATAGTAAAGCTTTATTGCCTGGGTACAAGCAAAGCATTTGTTTGCGTTTGCTTTAAGCCCCCACCCTAGGCACATTATGTGGGGCCCACACTTGTCATGTATTTGTGCACTCGTGTGAACTTAGTTGTGACACCCTCTCTTACTCGCTGGCTCGCTCGCTTGTTAGTTACATTTCAAGTTTACTAATTCATGTTACTGTCACACATTTCGGATGAGATGACAAGTTTATATCCCCATGACATGTGTCAAGTACATCATCATTTTCGAAACCACAGAAAAAAAAAATAAAAATTGCCACAGAGGCAGACAGTTTTTTTGGGATTGTTGTCAGCTACTACTGTCAAGTTCATGGTGGGGGCTTGATGATACATTAAAATCCACGGCCGAAGGGTCTCAGAAAAAAAATATTTTTTTAAAGATCCAAGATCCTTGAATTACTCTCTAAAATCCACCAATCCAGGACTCCATAAAACAAATATTCTTTAAGTAGTATGCACTGCACCAGGGTCTTAGGAAAAATTATTCTTTAAAATCCACGTCTGCGGGGCCTCGGAAGAAATATTATGTATAAATTCACGTCTCTTTGGTCCTGGAAAAAAGATATTCTTTAAAACCATACACCTGCGAGGCCTTGTGAATAATTATTCTTTAAAATTCACGTCTCCTTGGTCTGAAAAAAATTATGTTTTTAAAATCCACGCATTCGAGTTCTCAGAAAAAAATATTTTTTTTTAAATCCACTCCTCAGGGGTCTTGGACAAAAATTATTCCTTCTTGCTATCCCCTAGGTTACTCATACGTCTGTATGTGATTAAAAATTAAAAACAATTTAAAAATTAAAAACAATTATCTTTAAAAATCCTCTTCTTCAAGGTCTTGGAAAAAAATGTTCTTTAAAAACCACGCCCCCGAAATCTGGGAAAAAATATTCTTTAAAATTCACGTCTTCGAGGTCTCAGAAAAAATTATTTTTTAAAGTCCACCCTTCAGGGGTCTTGGAAAAAAGTATTCCTTAAAAATGCACACATCTATATCCGTTGAAATTATATTTTTTCAAATGTACTTAGCTGACCAACGACATAAACTGCATGAGAATTTCGCTGGAGCATCACTTCGAGGTTAACAAGGCATTTACAAACAATACCACACCTTTCCCACTGTTGTGCGTTGTCACATCGCGACAAATGCACACAACGACTTTGTTGGTGTTGCTAGTATACAGCAACAAACCAAACAGTTTATTTTTTTTTTAAAGTCCACCCCTCAGGGGTCTTGGGGAAAAGTATTCCTTAAAAATGCACACATTTATAGCCGTTGCAATTATATTTTTTCAAATGTACAAGCGAGCGTATGATTATTATTTTCCTTGCTGGCCTCTATGTCCCGCATACGCCCATATGGGATTAAAAAATAAAAGCAATTATCCGCCACGATGTTATTCATTAAAAATCCACTTCTCCGAGGTCTTTGAAAAAAATATGTAAAAAATTATTCTGTGAAGATTTACACCTCCAGGTCCTCGGAAAAAATTATTCTGTGAAGATCTACACCTCCAGGTCCTCGGAAAAATATTCTGTAAAAACTGACATCTCCTTGGTCTCGGACAAAAATATGCTCTAAAAAATCACGCCTCATGAATCTGAAAAAAAATATTCCTTATAAATCCACGCTTCACTGATCTCGAAAAAATATTCTTCAAAAATTCGCGCATTGAAGCTATTACAAAAAAATTATTCTTTAAAAATCCGCGTCTCGGTTAAAATTTTATTGGATAAATGGACTAAATACTTAATTTTTGATGGTTTTTCTAGTCGCTCCAGAGAAGGGGATCGGGCCAAAGAATAAGCATGCCTGCTTTGATAAAGATCGGTCATTATTTAGCGGGTCAAATGGACTCTGAAAAAATTACAAAATTTGTATTCTATAGCGTATGGATTTACCCCTGAAGGACATAGACCCGAGAAGTTAATAGTATGAGGGAGGGAGTTACACGTAAATATTTACAGGTGCTTACCTATTCAGATATTATTTAATGAACCATTACCACACTAGAGGGCGGAAATATAACGCTGATCGCTTTGAAATGTTCCATGAGGTTCCAGTTATGGTCAAGGACAACGCCTATTATTTCCGGATGAAGTGGACTGAAAACTTATTGTTTTGTGTTTTTTTTTTCGATTCGATCTATAGGCTATAACTATAAGCTGAACATCACAACACAATCCACGGTGAAGGGAATATGGACACGTAATTAGAAGGGAGGTACTGAATATTGTTAAATTCGGAAAATATGTCAGTGTAAGGAAAAGGTGTTGTTGACCTCTAATCGGGCAATAGCGTCCAACTATCACAAAATATTGCATTGCCTCGGAATACAAATCCATAGAAAGTTTGAGTTCCGTGGTTGGTAGTTGTGTAGGGTATCGTATGGTGGTAACCCCTATGTCACTCATACGCCCATATGTGATTAAAATTAATAACAATTATACGTCACAATGTTCAATGAGTAAAATTTGGAATATTAAATATATTTTTTTCATTAAAGTATGTATTAAAAAAATTGAAAACAATGTTTAGTAATACACGTTCGGGGTTTTTTTCCCTTACAAAACACCCAAATATTCCAAAAAATAGACATTTTACACCAATTTGTTGGAATTCCGTAATCCCTTAATAGTACAAAATCAACGCAATAATGGATACATACTGCAGGATTTTCAAAGAATAATCAACAGATTCACAAAAAAAAAAAAAAAAAAATCGCAATGATGCTCATGACACATAAACAATTGCATACACCTACATATTTATGTCTGTCGGTACGAAGTGTGGGCAAAAAATTCCACAGTCAAAGCAATTGCTACAGGAACTGCAATGTGAGATGTACATGACAATTGAAATGTAACTAATGGCAATGATTGCTTCTTTTTTCTCAAAAAAAAAAAAATATATATATATATCATTGAGATGGATGACGATGAAGCAGCATCCAGCAAAGTGTAATCCAGACTATTTTTGTTGTTGGATATGAAGTGATTTGAATGTAATTCCATAAGAGCATAATGTTTATTTTATAGAGGCAGAGGTTTGAAAAAATCAACATTAAGGCGTGGATTTTTAAAGAATATTTTTGAAGGGACTTTTATAGGGCGAATTTAAAAAAATAACTTTTTTAGGGACCATTAAGGCGTGAATTAAAAAAAAAACTTTTCAGGGTTCATTAAGGTGTGGATTTATATATCCTTCGATTTGCACGAAATTTGGCATAGCGTATTGAATAAAGTCTAGAAAGATGAGTGTTAAATTTCGTGAAAATCGGATTTCAGATTTAGATATTGCTCCCATATATATTTTCGTCCGATTTTCTGTAAATGGTACATCAAAATCCCTATATATCCTTCGATTTGCACGAAATTTGGATTTATAAGTAAATGAATAACTCAAAATGTGGCCGAATGCACCAAACATACTGAAATAAGTGTAACCTAGCATGTGACAAGTTTCGATGAAATCGGTTTAGATTTCGATATTGTAAGAAGCAACTCTACATCTGACCAAAATTTCGTATAGGTTGCAGAATGACATGTTTAATTTCATGTTAATGGTCCTTCAAAAATGCGACGTCTGTTAGGATTCCATCTGCTGAATATACCTAAAGTGGTGAAGGGTATCATATAGTCGGCCCCGTCCGACTTTACTACTTTCCTTACTGGATTTTATTCAAATATTGGGCGTATGAGTGCGAAATAATAACCATACGCAACCTTGTACACAAAAAATAATACTTTCCAAGACCATCGAGAATTTTATTTTCGAGGGATAATATTTTTATACCCTTCACCACACTGTGGTACAGGGTATTATGTCTTTGTGCATATGTTTGTAACAGGCAAAAGTAATCGAGATAGACCCATGGTTCCTTTTGAGAATATGCATAGAATCACTTTCTGAGTCGATTTATGCATGTCCGTCTGTCCGTCCGTCCATGTATTTTTGTTAACAAAGTACAGGTCGCAATTATGATCCGATTTGGATGAAATTTGGCACATGTCACTTAATTGGCCCTAAGACGAACCCTATTGAAATTGGACAAAATCGGTCCACGTTTAGGTATAGCTCCCATATAAGGGTACCTCCAATTTTCGGTATTTCGAGGTAATTTAGCGCGTTTTTTAACTGAATTCGCTGAAATTTGGTACTTTGAGTTCTTACGGGGTAGCAAAGCTCCCTACTAAAAATTATACATATAGGTCCATTTTTTCGGATAGTCCCCATATAAGGGTACTCCCAATTTTCGGTATTTTGGGGGTTTTGATCGCATTTTTCGAACGAATTCGCTGAAATTTGGTACTTTGAGTTCTTATTGGATAGCAAATCTCCCTACTAAAAATTATAAATATAGGTCATTTTTTTCGGATAGTCCCCATATAAGGGTACTCCCAATTTTCGGTATTTGGGGTTCTTGAGCTCGTTTTATAACTGAATTCTCTGAAATTTTGTACATTGGGGTCTTATACCAAATTACTCCACTAAAAATTATAAACATAGGTCCAGTTTTTCTGGTAGTCCCCATATAACGGTACTCCCAAATTTTTGGTATTTTGGGGGTTCTGATCGTATTTTTCGACCGAATTGACTGTAATTTATTACGTCGAGTTCTTATTAGTTAGCAAATCTCTCCACTATAAATTATAAATATAGGTAAATTTTTTCGGTTAGCCCCTATATAAGGGTACCCCCCAATTTCCGGTATTTTGGGGTTCTTGAGCGCGTTTTTCAACCAAATTCTTTGTAATTTGGGTTTTTGGAGTCGTATATGGTAACAAACCTCCCTCCCTGTATTTTTGTTAAGAAAGTACAGGTCCCATTTATGATCCGATTTGGATGAAATTTGGCACAGGTCACTTAATAGGCCCAAGGACAAACCCTATTGACATCGGTTCAGATTTAGATATAGCTCCCATATATATTTTCTTTCGATTTTAACTTATTGATGCACCAAACTCCCAATAGTGATACGATTGAGACAAAATTTTGCACAGAGTATTGTATTAGGTCTAGCTAATTATATGCCAAGTTTTGTTGAAATCGGTTCAGATTTAGATATAGTTCCGATTTATAGTTTCGTCCGATTAAATGTAAATAGTGCACCAAACTCCCAATAGTGGACGACTAAAGCAAAATTTTGCACAGAGTACTGAATTAGGTCCCGACTGATGTATGCGAAATTTCTATATCTACAGGATATTGTAGATATTAAAATGTCTTGCATGTACCCATAGTGGTGAAGGGTATCATATAGTCGGCCCCGTCCGACTTTTGAACTTTCCTTACTGGTTTTCAATGACTACATAAGCGTAGATTTTTTCATATTTTTTCAAGTCCCTGCAAAGTGTGTCACTTCTTCCAATTGTTTATATAAGAATAAAATCTCATTTGCCCCACAAATTAATTCGATTTATTTATTTATTTTTTTTTCTCATTCATTCTTCCTCCTCTATGTTTATTTATTTGTTTATTCCTTACTATTACAATTTCAATTGCATTCATTTGGTAGAGGCAGCAGCAACGGCTCCGACAATCACAACACAGTTGTCATAAACAAAGTTCCATGAGTTCCCAGGGCGGCTTGCTGCTGCTCTGTCATCACCTTCGTGGTCTTTGTTGAATGTTGAGCAGAATGACAGCAGTCATGCAAGCCAGTCAGCCATCCCCAGCAATCCAGGCAGCTACCTATCCAACCACCAATGGTGGTCTGCTAGCTGTGGATTGAATTGAAATGCCTGGCTGTGTAAATGCCAGTGGTTGTGTGGTTGCCTCCAAAGTGTCATCAATTTAATTAAACTGCATTACTGCTGTTGAGTCGAGTTGAGTTTATTTTTTCCGATTATTACATTTAATTCAATGGTTTTAATTGAATTGTATATAGAGGAGGCTGTTGGTAGCTGAAATGAGACATAAATATTGTTGAGCTCTGAAAGGTGAATGGGAAATAAATATTTATTTGTATATGGGGGCTGCTATGATATGAAAAGCATACAATAAACTGTGATAACAATTAGTATGGGAGGATAGATCTTTCTAGGAAAATCATTCAACAAATTCTTTGTTCGAAATCTTCGATTAGAATTCTGCAAATCGATTATGTGTAAATTTCATTATGAAAATTTATAATGATTGTCAGAGGACTTCGTTCTACCTTTTCTCATTTTTAGATTTTACAATGTGTGTAACGCTGTGGCATTGCACTCTACCAAAAATTGGTGCGTTTTCTTTGTGTGTCACAACCCTCCCCCCTACAAAAAACAAACATACCTGACCTTGTCTATTCAAAGCGTGTTTGGCTATCATCGACCATGACAATACTCAATGCTGAGTATTTTTAAAAGTAGAACAAATAATTTTGTTCGAATTTTTTGCTTCCTTTGTTTCACAAACATCTGAATGGGGCCAATACAAAAAATAGAGAATCAAAACAAAGATGAAACATTTAGTGCGGATCATTGAACGTACGAACAATAATTTTGGGAAGCATTACGACAAGGAATAGAAAAAACCGAAAAATGTTTAGTAGAGTGAATTATTAAATAATAAAAAAACAATTCAAAATAAAAATTGTAATAACATATATTTATTATTAAAAATGGGTAAAATTTTAATGACGGGTCATTGGGATGTATAATTGATATTAATTTTGAATTACATATGGGACGTATGAGTGACATAGCCTACCAATAAAAAAAATAATCATACGCAACCCTCTTCTTTTTTCTGAAAACACGTTTCTCTTCTCTCCTTTTCTTCCGATAATTGTCCATCACATCTACAGGGTTGCCCTATATGCTGCGTTTTAAAAGTTTTGTTAAAAGTTCAAAAGTCGGACGGCGCCGACTATATGATACCCTTCACCACTTTGGGTACATACATGAGATGTTAATATCTACAATATTCTGTAGGTAGAACAGACATAGAATCTTTGGAGTATCATTGAGATGGAATCGGGCGAAATTAAATTTGCTATCTAGATCTAAATATTTGATCCAATTGAACTATTGAATCCATACACATACCATTCTGAAATCAATGAAAAATTGCAAGTCAAACGGGAAGACTTGGATTCTTTGGTGTAAAATTTGTTTGAAATCGAGTAAAATTGTGTATGGGAGCTATATATAAACACGTGGACCTCAAAATCTGAACCGATTTCAACAAACCTTATGGCATATCATTTGTTCCTCAATTGCATTCGCTATGTACAAGCTTGCTCAATCGGACAAATATTGGGAGTTTGGTGTATCGGATGAAAATATATATGGGAGCTATATATAAATCTGAACCGATTTTAACAAAATTTCGCAGACATCAGTCTGGACCTAATTCAGAACTCTGTGAAAAATGTTGTCCCAATCGGACAAATATTGGGAGTTTGGTGCATCATTCACATAAAATCGGACGAAACTATATATTGGAGCTCTATCTAAATCTGAACCGATTTCAACAAAACTTCGCAAACATCAGTCTGGACCTAATTCAGGACTCTGTGCAAAATTTTGCTTCAATCGGTCCAATATTGGGAGTTTGGTGGACTATCGACGAAACTAGATATAGGAGCTATATCTAAATCTGAACCGATTTTAATGAAACTTCGCAGACATCAGTCTGGACCTGATTCAATACTCTGTGCAATATTGTGTCCCAATCGGATAAATATTGGGAGTTTGGTGCATCATTCACCTAAAATCGGACGAGACTATATATGGGAGCTATATTTAAATCTGAACCGATTTTAACAAAACTTCGCAGACATCAGTCTGGACCTAATTCAGTACTCTGTGCAAAATTTTGTACCAATCGGATAAATATTGGGAGTTTGGTGTATCATTCACCAAAATCAGACGAAACTATATATGGAAGCTATATCTAAATTTGAACCGATTTTAATGAAACTTCGCAAACATCAGTCTGTACCTTATTCAGGACTCTGTGCAAAATTTTGTCCCAATCGTATAAATATTGGGAGTTTGGTGCATCATTCACAAAAAATCGGACGAAACTATATATGGTAGCTATATATAAATCTGAACCGATTTTAATGAAACTTCGCAAACATCAGTCTGTATCTTATTCAGGACTCTGTGCAAAATTTTGTCTCAATCGGACAAATATTGGATGTTTGGTGTATCATTCACAAAAAATCGGACGAAACATATATGGACATAGCTGTCTAAATCTGAATCGATTTTCTCCAATTTCAATAGGGTTCGTCCTTGGGCGAAATAAGTGAACTGTGCCAAATTTCATCCAAATCGGATCATAAATGCGACCTGTACTTTGTTCACAAAAATACATGGACGGACGGACAAACATAAATCGACTCAGAAAGTGATTCTATGCATATTCTCAAAAGGAACCATGCGTCTATCTCGTTTCTTTTTGCCTGTTAAAAACATATGCACAAAGACATAATACCCTGTAGCACAGTGTGGTGAAGGGTATAAAAATTGCATGACTTAAATGAATCTCAAAAAAAGCCACGCCTTCTGTAGATCTTCGAAAAAATAATTTTTAAAAATCCACGCCTTCTGTAGATCCTCGAAAAAATAATTTTTAAAAATCCACGCCTGTCTGCAGAACGTTGAAAAATAATTTTTAAAAATCCACGCCTATCTGTAGAACCTTGAAAAATAATTTTTAAAATACCACGCCTGTCTGCAGAACCTTGAAAAAATAATTTTTAAAAATCCACGCCTGTCTGCAGAACCTTGAAAAAATAATTTTTAAAAATCCACGCCTGTCTGCAGAACCTTGAAAAAATAGTTTTTAAAAATCCACGCCTGTCTGCAGAACCTTAAAAAAATAATTTTTAAAAATCCACGCCTGTCTGCAGAACCTTGAAAAAATAATTTTTAAAAATCCACGCCTGTCTGCAGAACCTTGAAAAAATAATTTTTAAAAATCCACGCCTGTCTGCAGAACCTTGAAAAAATAATTTTTAAAAAATCAACGCCTGTCTGCAGAACCTTGAATAATTTTTAAAAAATCCACGCCTGTCTGCAGAACCTTGGAAAATAATTTTTAAAAATCCACGCCTACTGTAGATCCTCGAAAAAATAACTTTTAAAAATCCACGCCTGTCTGCAGAACCTTGAAAAATAATTTTTAAAAATTCACGCCTGTCTGTAGGTCCTTAAAAAATAATTTTTAAAAATCCACGCCTGTCTGCAGAACTTTGGAAAATAATTTTTAAAAATCCACGCCTGTCTGCAGAACTTTGGAAAATAATTTTTAAAAATCCACGCCTGTCTGCAGAACCTTGAAAAATAATTTTTTAAAATCCACGTCTGTCTGCAGAACCTTGGAAAATAATTTTTAAAAATCCACGCCTGTCTGTAGGTCCTTAAAAAATAATTTAAAAAAAAAAATCCACGCCTTGGAAATTTATTTCCCTCTCCCGTCATAATACCATGGCCAAATACTGTGTGGTTGTTATTCATAGATATGAATACGAAAATAACACACACTCAATAATTTTGTTTATTTTTGTTGTTGTTTTTTTAATTCAGATAAATTTATTTCATGTCTAGTTAGTTGTTTTTGTTGTTTTTCCTCTCAGCTCTTTTGTTGTTATTTATTATTTTTTGTGGTGCGATTTTCTGCTCTTGATTAGGTGAGTGTTTTTTTTTAAAGGTAGCTGCATTTGAATGCGTTTTTATGAAACATTTCATATAAAACATTCAGTCAAATGACAAAATATTTTCATTCAATTACGGTCAATTGTGGCGTTATTACCGAACATAACTAAAACAACAAGAAAAAATTGAAAAATAAAATAAAAAAAAAAATAAAAAAAAAAAAAAAAAAAATTGGAAAAAAACAAAAATCGGAAAGGAGGACATCGATTGTAAAGAAAACCCAATTGAGGGTTGTTATTCGATTCGACAGTAGTGGCACGGGCAAATTCGTTCGATTGTTATTGCCTCCGATACATAGATTATCGTTACAATTTTGATTGCAAATCAATTAAATTTATTTTGTTTTTTGATTTGTTGATATCTTGGCGTGGCGTGGCGAACTTTTTCCCTCGATTCTAATTTAATTTTCTAAACAACAACAACAACACCAAAAAATAGTCTCATCTAATCGAAGCAGTCAGTCACCGAGAGCTCCGCTAGACTATTGACCGATTTTGTTATCACTTTGCAAGTTGTTGTTATTGTTTTTTGTTTTGTTTTTTTCTTCAATTATTTAGTGCGATTACAATTTATTTGCAAGATCGTTTGGGTTTGTCGTCGTTAGTTTAGTTCGAAGATGAATTCGAGTGTGTGGCGGTCGGCCGATTATCTTGTGGGAATTTTATAATTTTCGAAATTACAAAAAAAAAAAAAAATAAATAAAAAAGCTACAAATTAACAACAAAACAAACATTGCGATGCTGTTCAAAGTCAATGTCATTGTGTGTAGAATTTGCAAATAAAGAAAAGATGAAGAAGAAAACAAAAAAATAAACAAAGTGAAAAACCTATTACGAAATGAAGGCTATTTTTCAGCAGACGCGAATTTGAAAGAAAAAAAATGCTTTTGTTTATTATAAACAAAACATAATAATTCTAGAATGTGTGTGTGTTTTTTCGTTGTTAATAAATATTATTTTATTTAGTAGCCACACGGATGCCAATATGATGTCCAATATTTTTATTTTGTGAAAAAAAAATATTTTGGATTTGTTTAAGAAATAAAAAATAGATATTTTTTATTATTTTTAAATAAGCACAAACATAAACAAATTAATTAACAAATATGAGAAAATTATTATTGTAAGTGGTTATTGTTTATATTTTATTAAAAATAAATGTTAATAAAAATTGGTGATATTGGATTTGAAAAAAAAAATTTAAAGAATATTTTTTTCAAGGCGTGGATTTTTTAAAGAATATTTTTTCAAGGCGTGGATTTTTTAAAGAATATTTTTTCAAGGCGTGGATTTTTTAAAGAATATTTTTTCAAGGCGTGGATTTTTTAAAGAATATTTTTTCAAGGCGTGGATTTTTTAAAGAATATTTTTTCAAGGCGTGGATTTTTTAAAGAATATTTTTTCAAGGCGTGGATTTTTTAAAGAATATTTTTTCAAGGCGTGGATTTTTTAAAGAATATTTTTTCAAGGCGTGGATTTTTTAAAGAATATTTTTTCAAGGCGTGGATTTTTTAAGGAATATTTTTTCAAGGCGTGGATTTTTTAAAGAATATTTTTTCAAGGCGTGGATTTTTTAAAGAATATTTTTTCAAGGCGTGGATTTTTTAAAGAATATTTTTTCAAGGCGTGGATTTTTTAAAGAATATTTTTTCAAGGCGTGGATTTTTTAAAGAATATTTTTTCAAGGCGTGGATTTTTTAAAGAATATTTTTTCAAGGCGTGGATTTTTTAAAGAATATTTTTTCAAGGCGTGGATTTTTTAAAGAATATTTTTTCAAGGCGTGGATTTTTTAAAGAATATTTTTTCAAGGCGTGGATTTTTTAAAGAATATTTTTTCAAGGCGTGGATTTTTTAAAGAATATTTTTTCAAGGCGTGGATTTTTTAAAGAATATTTTTTCAAGGCGTGGATTTTTTAAAGAATATTTTTTCAAGGCGTGGATTTTTTAAAGAATATTTTTTCAAGGCGTGGATTTTTTAAAGAATATTTTTTCAAGGCGTGGATTTTTTAAAGAATATTTTTTCAAGGCGTGGATTTTTTAAAGAATATTTTTCAAAGCGTGGATTTTTTAAAGAATATTTTTTCAAGGCGTGGATTTTTTAAAGAATATTTTTTCAAGGCGTGGATTTTTTAAAGAATATTTTTTCAAGGCGTGGATTTTTAAAAGAATATTTTTTCAAGGTGTGGATTTTTTAAAAAATATTTTTTCAAGGCGTGGATTTTTTAAAGAATATTTTTTCAAGGCGTGGATTTTTTAAAGAATATTTTTTTAAGGCGTGGATTTTTTAAAGAATATTTTTTCAAGGCGTGGATTTTTTAAAGAATATTTTTTCAAGGCGTGGATTTTTTAAAGAATATTTTTTCAAGGCGTGTATTTTTTAAAGAATATTTTTTCAAGGCGTGGATTTTTTAAAGAATATTTTTTCAAGGCGTGGATTTTTTAAAGAATATTTTTTCAAGGCGTGGATTTTTTAAAGAATATTTTTTCAAGGCGTGGATTTTTTAAAGAATATTTTTTCAAGGCGTGGATTTTTTAAAGAATATTTTTTCAAGGCGTGGATTTTTTAAAGAATATTTTTTCAAGGCGTGGATTTTTTAAAGAATATTTTTTCAAGGCGTGGATTTTTTAAAGAATATTTTTTCAAGGCGTGTATTTTTTAAAGAATATTTTTTCAAGGCGTGGATTTGTTAAAGAATATTTTTTCAAGGCGTGGATTTTTTAAAGAATATTTTTTCAAGGCGTGTATTTTTTAAAGAATATTTTTTCAAGGCGTGGATTTGTTAAAGAATATTTTTTCAAGGCGTGGATTTTTTAAAGAATATTTTTTCAAGGCGTGGATTTTTTAAAGAATATTTTTTCAAGGCGTGGATTTTTTAAAGAATATTTTTTCAAGGCGTGGATTTTTTAAAGAATATTTTTTCAAGGCGTGGATTTTTTAAAGAATATTTTTTCAAGGCGTGGATTTTTTAAAGAATATTTTTTCAAGGCGTGGATTTTTTAAAGAATATTTTTTCAAGGCGTGGATTTTTTAAAGAATATTTTTTCAAGGCGTGGATTTTTTAAAGAATATTTTTTCAAGGCGTGGATTTTTTAAAGAATATTTTTTCAAGGCGTGGATTTTTTAAAGAATATTTTTTCAAGGCGTGGATTTTTTAAAGAATATTTTTTCAAGGCGTGGATTTGTTAAAGAATATTATTTTTTTGAAATAAATTTTTTCAAGGGGTGGAATTTTATACCCTTCACCACACTGTGGCACAGGATATTATGTCATTGTGCATATGTTTGTAACAGGCAAAAGGAAACGAAATAGACACATGGTTCCTTTTGAGAATATGCATAGAATCACTTTCTGATTTATGCATGTCCGTCTGTCTATCCATGTTAAATTTTAAACAATGTACAGGTCGCATTTGTGATCCGAATTGGATGAAATTTGGCATAGATCACTTATTGGGCCCAAGGACGAACCCTATTGAAATTGGGAATAATCGGTTCAGATTTAGATATAGCTCCCATATATATTTTCGTCCTATTTTATGTAAATGGTGCGCCAAAGTCCTTATATATCCTTCGATTTGAACGAAATTTAAGTGTAGAATGATGTGTGTTAAGTTTCCCGAAAATCGGCCCAGATTTAGATATAGCTCCCATATATATTTTCGTCCGATTTTTTGTGAATGATACACCAAACTCCCAATATTTGTCCGATTGGGATAAGATTTTGCACAGAGTACTGAATCAGGTCCAGACTAATGTCTGCGAAGTTTTGTTGATATCGGTTCAGATTTACATATAGCTCTCATATATAGTTTCGTCCGATTTTATGTGAATGATGCAAGAAACACCCAATATTTGTCCGATTGGGACAAAATTTTGTAGAGAGTTCTGAATTAGGTCCAGATTGATGTCTGGAAGATTTGTTAAAATCGGTTCAGATTTATATATAGCTCCCATATATAGTTTCGTCCGATTTGTTGTGAATGATACTCCCAATTTTTGTTCGATTGAGCAAAATTTTGCATAGCGAATGCAATTGAGGAAAAAATTATGTGTCATAAGGTTTGTTGAAATCGGTTCAGATTTTGTTTATATATAGCTCCCATACATAATGTTACTGGATTTCAAACGAATTTTACACCAAAGAATGTAAGTCTGCCCGTTTGACTTGTAATTTTTCATTGATTTCAGAATGGTATGTGTATGGGTTCAATAGTTCAATTAGATCAAATATTTAGATCTAGATAGCAGATTTAATTTCGCCCGATTCCATCTCAATGATACTCCTAAGATTCTATGTCTGTTCAAACTACAGGATATTGTAGATATTAATATCTCTTGTATGTACCCAAAAGTGGTGAAGGGTATCATATAGTCGGCCCCGTCCGACTTTTGAACTTTCCTTATTGGTTTAAAAATATTTTTTCAAGGCGTACATTTTTTAAAAATATTTTTTCAAATATTTTGAAAGGCGTGGATATCTAAAATAAAAGTTTTCAGCGCTCCTATAAGGTCCGAATTTTTAAAATGAAAAAAATAAGGCTCCTCTATACGACTCAGTTTTTATTATAATTCTTTAAACTTCTTCCATGCTTACAAATGTTGTGAATTACATTTCTAAGTTTTATTATTAGGTCCTTTTCTTTTTCCGAAATTATCCCTTGAGCTTATCTGAAAATAAAAATTAAATAATTGAATTATTATCTCTTGAAATTAAAGAAAAAAATCTCATTTCCACTTACAATTATTTGCCGCAGCATTTCGAAGGACCTCAAACGGCCAATCTCACATCAATTTTGTCGATAATAGATTCAGTTGTATTCTCGATCATAACTTTTTCCGTAGTTCCA
Organism: Musca vetustissima; assembly: GCF_032173495.1. Taxonomy (NCBI): domain Eukaryota; kingdom Metazoa; phylum Arthropoda; class Insecta; order Diptera; family Muscidae; genus Musca; species Musca vetustissima. Next base: position 47,795 of record NW_026879744.1, on the reverse strand, counting down.
AGATTTTCATTTGATGAAGAATTTACATCCAAATCCTTATAATCCTCTTCAAATATTTCCGGTTTCGAATGTGTTCTCCTGTGATGATGATGATTATGTCTGTGGCGACTGTGCCATCTTCTACGTGATCCATAATATTCTTCATCACTATCGGTATTTATATCAGCATCCTTATCTACATTTAGTGTATCCCCATTGGGATCTTGAGATTTTATATGGAAAAATCGTCCTCCATTACGTCGTCTATGGAATGCAGGGTGGTTGTCATTGTTTTCTTGGGAATTTATTTCATCGACATCACTTCCATCGTCATGATGATGCCTCCAATGGTGACGACGACCTCCACCACCACGATGACGACGATGATAACCTCTACACCCCACCTCTCTTTTATCTTCATCATTCACTTTGTCGTCTACTTCTTCATTGGGGGATTCAATTTCATTTTTAGCTGGTTCAACCTCAGGATAAACCTGAGTATTATGGTGATATCGTCCTCCATGACGACCATGACGATGGGGGCATCTATGTGATCCTGAATTTTCCTCATCCAAATGTTCCTGATCATTTCCAGTATGTCTACTTGAAGATCTATGATGTTTGAAACGTGGCTTCCATAAACCACTACGACGATGACCCACCCCCAGCTGACCATCTTCTTGGTGATCAATGTCACCAACAGATGCCATCCCATCTTCGTCCCTTTCATTATTGGGGTCATTTAGAATTTCTTTTTTGTTTGGCACTTCTTCAATTGCCTCTTCCGTAGCCAAGAATGATCGAGGTTTATCCGCCACCGATTTACTCCAACCATGACCCCGATGGGCAAACTTCAAATGATGGCGATCATAATGATTGACATATTGGCCATAGGGGCCATGGAACTTGTGACGTCTATGGTGAATTAGAGATCCACGATGATGAAGATGGCTGCGGCCAAATTTGTCAACACCTCCACCGCCATGATGTCGTCTGGCCTGGCTTATTACAGCCAAGGCCAGTAATAGGAAGAGTATTTGGAGGAATCTCATTTCCTGTGGTTATTTTTTCATCCGTTCCGATTTCAATTTTTTTATTTTTAATTTTCTTTATCAACTGGACACAAATTCTGAAATAGTTTTTTTTTCAATTCAATTATTTTTTCAGTTCTCTTTTAAAATCCGCCTTTGTAATCAGTCGACGACAGTTTATTATATACTGATCGCCGTTCGGAATTAAGTGAAAGTGTATAGGCTTGAACGTTGAAAGCTTTAATTTCTTATCAGCAGGGGCAGAAGTTTTTCTTCTTAATATATTTTTTTATTTCGAATCAAAACAAAAAACATTGAAATATTAAGAACTGCGCATAAATTGAAGATTGGTCCGGAATGGGGATTTTTCCAATATTTTGAAATTTTTTTGAAAGAATATTTTTTTTTTTGGAAAATATTATTTCAGAAATATTTAAAAAATGTTTGGATTAAAATAATTTTTTAAAAAATTTTTCAAAATTTTTTCAAAATATTTTCATAAAATTTTTTTTTATTGAAATCTAAATTTTTTAAATATATTTAAGTGGATTCCGAACTTTATTTGGTGCTTTGGTGTAAATTCTTTAATTCTGAGGACTACTTTTTCATGTCTGCTCCACAAAATTGGCAACCTCGTATCATTTCAATATCACCAATTTTTTGTTATTAACAAAAATGAATTTTTCTATATATTTTTAATTTTGTTACTTTTTTTAAACAAATTGAATATTTATTAAAAATATTTCCCCTACAAATTTTCTCCCCCGCCAAAAAAAAAACCCCCCGAATCGACCAACAACAACAAAAAAACTTCTATATAGCAGTTTGATCATGGCCGATATTACATCACAAGCATCGGGTCAAATGCGAACGAAATTGGGTGATATCGTTGAACACAGTTCGACGGCCATAAATGAGGCGACCGAGGTCACAAAAGGATTGCGGAATGTGGTTGGATGGTTAAAACAGGTGGACAAAAATAATAATTTCAAAAAAAAAATAGTTCTCTTTATCTCTCAGTGTTGTAAAAAATAATTGTTGTTGTATTGTGTGTTTTATTTTAGATTTTTTTTTTCAACTCACTCTCCCACTATTCCTATTTTTGATTTTTGGTTTGTAATTTTTAAAATTTTCCCCTGAATTTAATGGAATTTAAATATGATTTTCACATAAAAATTTCGAATTATTCGAATTTCATATTTGAATAATTCGAATTTTATATTCGAATAATTTTGAAATTTATATTCGAATATTTCGAATTTTATATTCAAATAATTTCGAATTTCATATTCGAATATGTCGATTTTTTTATTCGAATAATTCGAATTTTATGTTCGAAAATTTCGAATTTAATATTCGAATATTTCGAATTTTATATTCGAAAATTTCGAATTTTATGTTCGAATATTTCGAATTTTATTTTCGAATATTTCGAATTTTATATTCGAATATTTCAAATTTTATATTAAAATATTTCGAATTTTATATTCTAATATTTCGAATTTTATATTCGAATATATAGAATTTTATATTCGAATATATCGAATTTTATATTCGAATAATTTTGAAATTTATATTCGAAAATTTCGAATTTTATTTTCGAAAATTTCGAATTTCGTATTAGAATTTTATTGTGAAAATCCTGTACTTATTTGAATTTCATGTAGTGTACATATCCAAAAAAAAAAACAAGTTTTTAGTTGAAGTATTGAAATTCAATTATAATTTTGAAAGGGGATTCCCCAAAATAATTGGTAGCTTCGTTTTTCGTTTATTTTTTCTTTTTTAGATTTGAATTTCCCTATTTTCTCCACAATTCTATTTTGCGTTTTCTGGCTATGTATCAATGTGTCACTCTGTGTGTGTGTGCGCTGTATAAAAAAGCTTTCTCTATGGACTTATCCATCCATAAAAAAAATCTGAAAAATAATAAAAATCCCTCTCTCTCCCCGACATAGGCTTCCATAGAGGTTCGCGAAGCTGGCAAACGGGCCGTAACACAAATCCAAAGTTCCAATCCGAATTTCCTCTCCAACGAATTTGATTTGGACGATCCCGAACTATTATCTCCGACAGCAACCACAGCCTGTGGTGGTGGTCCTGGTGCGGTAACAGACGAGGCCAAATACGACACCAAATCTCTATCAAATCAAGATTTATCACGCAGTTCAAGACCTTCACTGAGTCAGCCGCAAAGTCCACGGGCCCGTAGTCGTGTTGACAACTTTACAGCTGGCTATCATCGTTCCACATCGATTATCACGCAATTGGAAAAATCGAAAAACCTCTTGAAAATGTCCTCAGATCAGGAAAATAAACCCTTGACCATACTGCACTATAACGATGTCTATAATGTGGATCCGACAACAGAAGTAGAGCCCATTGGTGGAGCGACACGATTTTGTACAGCCGTCAGGACATTTGATGTTGATAATCCTTTGGTTTTATTTAGTGGTGATATTTTTTCGCCCAGCATGTGTAAGTAGTCGATTGTGGACCAAATAGGGAATTGGATTTTTTAATAAATATCTTCTACTACTATCTACTATTTTTTCCAGTAAGTACCTTTACCCAGGGTGAACAAATGGTGCCGGTACTCAATAAAATTGGAACACATTGTGCGGTGTTTGGAAATCATGATTTTGGTGAGTTCAAAAAAAAAAAAAAAAATTAAAAACCAAAACAAAAAAATTAAAAAAAAAAATATTAAAAAAAAATTATAAAAAAGTTATTTAAAGAATATTTGCCCAAAAAAATATTTAAATTTTTTTAATGAAAATATTTTTTCAAATTCCAAAATTTTTTTCAAATTCCAAAAAATATTAAATTTTTTTTTCAAACTTTTTAAAAAAATAATTTTTTTTTTAATTTCCACCAATTCATGGATTTAAAAAAAAATATTTTTGGAGGTTCCACTAATGTCTAATTATTAATTCTCTATTATCTTAATTCCAGACCATGGCTTAGATGTCCTTGTGGAACTCATCAAAAAGACCAACTTCCCCTGGCTGATGTCCAATGTGGTGGACAATGAAACCGGACGGCCGTTGGGTGGTGGAAAAATTTCCCATTACATATTTCACAATCAAATATCGATTGGCCTAATCGGTTTGGTGGAGAAGGAATGGCTTGAAACCCTGCCCACCATCGATCCGAAAGAGGTGACCTACATTGATTATGTTCAGGCGGGAAATAAACTGGCCGAGGAACTGCGTAACGAAGGCTGTGAATTAATTATTGCTCTGACGCATATGCGTACGCCTAATGACATTAATTTAGCCGAACATTGCCCAGGCATTGATCTCATTCTGGGTGGTCATGATCATGTCTATGAGATAAAGGAGGTCAATGGCATTAAAATCATTAAATCCGGTACAGATTTTCGGCAATTCTCAAAAATTACCATACACAAGGAAAGGGATGAAAATGGAAAGTTGAAAATTGATGTGGAGGCGGTAGATGTTACGGCCAAATACCCCGAGGATGAAGAGTTGAAAAAGGAATTGGCCACGTACTCCGAAGTAATAGAGGCTAAAATGACTGAAGTTTTGGGTAACTTTAGTGTGGAACTGGATGGCCGGTTTTCAGCCATACGTACTCAGGAAACGAATTTGGGTGATTGGGTGTGTGATGTGGCACTGGCAGCAACGGGAGCGGATGTGGCTCTCATTAATTCGGGTACATTTCGTTCGGATCAAATACATCCGCCCGGGCCATTTACTATGAGAGATTTGGTCAACATTATACCCATGAGAGATCCTTTGATTTTGTTGGAAATTACCGGTAAATGCCTATATGAGGCATTGGAAAATTCCGTATCCGGTTATCCGAAATTAGAGGGTCGATTTCCTCAGGTAAGAACCATAGCAAATAAAATGTTAATCTGTTTTTTTACTTATTAATTTTTTTTCTTTTAGGTATCTGGTGTAACCTTCGCCTTTGATCCCTCCAAACCACCAGGCAAACGCATCGATCCCCAGCTGGTGCAAGTGGGTGATGAATATTTAAATATGGAACAAAAATATAAAATCTGTATTAAAAGTTACATTTACAATGGCTGTGATGGTTTTACTATGTTTAAGGACGCTAAAGTATTGGTGAGTAGTAGGGGGCATGATCATACTTGTCTGAAATTTTGTATTAATTTGTTTTGTTTTCTTCTTTGCAGATGGATGATGATTCCTGCCCCGAACTGGGCCTAACCGTACAAAATCACTTTAAAGCAATAAATTTACGCACCGGCAAGGGTGGCCACCACACCAAACATCGACAATCATTGGTAACGCTGTCCCGCCGCCACAGTATGGTACAAATGTTGGATAATCTCGAACTGGACGGTCCATCGCCGATACGAAAATTGTCGGGCCACCAAACAAAATCAATAGACTTATCGAATACGAATTGCTCAAAGGTAGGCAGGCGTGTATTTGTAAAGAAGGATTTTTTTTCAAGACCCACAGAGGCTTGGATTTTTAAAGAATATTTTTTTTAAGAAAATATTTTTTTCCCAAAGACATAGATTTAAAAAAAATATTTTTTTAAAGACATAGATTTAAAACCAGTAAGGAAAGTAGTAAAGTCGGACTGGGCCGACTATATAATACCCTTCACCACTTTGGGTATATTCTACATATGTCTCCTAACAGACTCCGACTTTTCTAAAAAACATTGGCATGAAATTGAACGAACTTGAATATAAGATTTTTATGCCTTTCTGGAACTTATGCTAAATTTCATTTCATTGAACCGATTTTTACGGACGAAATATATATGAGAGCTATATCTAAATCTGGACCGATTTTCACGAAGCTTATCGCACATCATTCTACGCTATGCCAAATTTCGTGCAAATCGGAAGATATATATGGACTTCGGTGCACCATTTACATAAAATCGGACGAAAATATATATGGGAGCTATATCGAAATCTGAGCCGATTTCAATAAAACTTGGCACGCGTTAGTCTATCCTAATTTCGGTACGTTGTGCAAAATTTCATATCAATCGGCCTCAATTTGACACTTTGATGCACCATTTGCAAAAAAATCGGACGAAAATATTTATGGGAGCTATATATAAATCCGAACCGATTTTCACGAAACTTAGCAATCGTCATTCTAGGCTTAATTCAGTACGCTGCGCCAAATTTCGTGCAAATCGAATGATATATGGGACTTTAGGGCACCATTTACCTTAAATCGGACAAAAATATATATGGAAGCTATATCTAAATCTGAACCGATTTTCACAAAATTTTGCATACATCATTCTAGACTCAATTCAGTATCCTATGCCAAATTTCGCACAAATCGAACGATATATAGGGACATTGGTGCCCCATTTACCTTAAATAGGACGAAAATATATATGGGAGCTATATCTAAATCTGAACCGATTTTCTCGAAACTTAGCATACATCATTCTGGACCTAAGTCAGTACTCTGTGCCAAATTTCGTGGAAATCGAAAGGTTCATAGGATCTTTGTCGCACCATTTACATTAAATCGGACGAAAATATATATATGGGAGCTATATCTAAATCTGGACCGATTTTCATGAAACTTGGCAAACATCATTCTAGGCTCAATTCAGTACGTTATGCAAAATTTCGTGCAAATCGAATGATATATATAGGGACTTGTGCACTATTTATATTAAATCGGATGAAAATATATATGGAAGGTATATCTAAATCTGGACCGATTTTCATGAAACTTGGCATACATCATTCTAGGCTCAATTCAGTACGTTATGAAAAATTCCGTGCAAATCGAAAGGTATATAGGGACTTTGGTACACTAATTTCATAAAGTCGGTCGAAACTATATATGGGAGTTATATCTAAATCTGGACCAATTTTCATGAAACTTTGAACACATCAGTCTAGGCTGAATTCAGTACGCTGTGCCAAATTTCGTGCAAATCGGAAGATGTTTAAGGACTTTGGTGCACCATTTACCTTAAATCGGACGAAAATATATATGGGAGCTATATCTAAATCTGAACCAATTTTTCACAATTTCAATAGGGTTCGTCCTTGGGCTAAACAAGTGACCTATACCAAATTTCATCCAAATCGGATCATAAATGCGACCTGTACTTTGTTTACAATTTAACATGGACAGACAAACGGACGGACGGACATGCATAAATCGACTTATAAAGTTTATCTCGTTTCCTTTTGCCTGTTACAAACATATGCGCATAGACATAATACCCTGTACCACAGGGTGGTGAAGGGTATAAAAAATAGCATTTAAACAAAAAAATTATTTTTTCAAAATTGGAGATTAAAAAAATCGGCTTTTTTTAAATATTTTTTTTAATTTGGATTAAAAAAAATATACTAAATGTTTGTAATTTTTTTCGAGTTGATCTGACTTTTTATGTTTCTTCTCATTCCAGATGTTACGTCGTGCTTCCCTCGATGACTTGGAACAGGCCAGCTGCCAATTGGCCCCAAAAATCCAACATAGAATAATACGCATACAAAATGAAGACGTATGTAGTAGTGTGGTGTTGATTTCATTTCCTATATTAAATTCAAATTTGTTTTTTTTTCAGCACTATAACCAACTGCTTATGAAAAAGGAGACTTCCATAAAAAACACAACAATTACCGAGGCCGAAGATGAATAATTTGACCCAGGCTGTTAAGGATAATCGAATACAAAACCCCAATTCCATAGACTCAGCTACTACTCTCTATGACAAAAAAAGAAGACGAAAAACTATGGCGTTATTTATAAACAAAATTGAATACAATATAACAACAACAACAAAATACACTCAAAACAAACAAACAACAACAAATATGTAATCAGTAACTAACAATCGTCCTTTTTGAGCTAACAAGAAAAATAATAGTAAACGATAATTTAGGTAACTCATAACAAAACTACTCACTCACTCGCTCGCTCCTCTTTTTATTATTAATACTACTCATTGTAAAATGTAGAGCTAAGTATTTATTGAATTAAAAAAACATATAACACACGCATAATAGACCTTAATTTTTGTTAAGTTTTTTAAAATTATAATTTTGATTTTTTTCTTTTCAATTGGGGAGCTGGGTCTCCCCCTCAGTGCAAGATGAGAAGAGTTTGTTATAGCACAAAATGAAAAGGATATTGAATTTAATTTCTTGTAAAACGAATATAATAAAAATAAAAAATCCACAGAAAATATTTTAAAACAATATTTACATTTTGAAACATCCACCTCTCCACAAACACTCACAAATATTTAATCTATAATTAATATATTTTCTTTTAATTGTAACTTAACCTAAATAATTGTTAATATTTTATTTTTGTTAAAAAAATACTCCTGATATTAAAACTCGTTATACCCAATTAAAAAAATGCCTTTTGCAATTATAAATATAATTTATAAATTAAAACAAAAAAAAAAAAAAAAAAAACACGAAAACATATTGTAAAGAACCTCCCACACACACACACCTAAGACGCATTGTTGATTATTTTAAAAATTAAAAAAAAAAAACAAAAAGCTTTAAATAAATGATATTATCAAACAAGGCAAGAGGAGAAGAAGCGTGGGGGAGCTAGACAAAACAAAAATGGAAAAAATAACTAGGCAACAACTCTTAGGGCAATGTTAAACGGCACAGTTTATTTTTCGAATTACAATTTTTTGTGGCACAAAATTTAAAAAAAAAATTAAAATGTTTTTAGTCATAATTTATTGATTTTATATAGAAAAAATTATATGTACTATATATAATAATAAAAATATTATTTATGTACATACATAAATGTAAGCACACACACACCCATGTTGACCCTCATACTCATACTATTATAATTATTAAACATACTCTATATATATACATACATTCTATAATTAATATAACACAAAAAGGAAATAACATAACCTATAAAAAAATAAACAACCAACTACTGTAATGAAACATAAAGACAAAGTAAAAAATAAACAAACGTTAAGACATACTCAAAAAAATAAATTAATAAATAAAAAATACAATTAATAATGGAAATAATTTTTGGGTTTTTTTACAATTGTAGATTAAAAAATATTTTTTGAAGTACGAACAAGGCAAGGCGTGAAATTTTTAAAAACAATTTTTTTCAAAGATCCAACAAGGCGTGGTTTTTTAAAAAATAATTGCTTCAAAAAACACCAAGTGGTGATTTAAAAAAAGATTTTTTTCAAACAACACCAAGATTTGGTTTTTTAAAAAAAAGATTTTTTTTCAAAGATCAAGCAACGGCTCTGGTTGGCTTTAACATGGCGAAATCCAGGCTTATCTTGGTCTCTCTTTCATCTCAATTGTGGACACTGACCTCCCCGTGGGGTAGCTATTTTCATCACCCCATGAAATAGTGAGCTAATAGGGTCCGCGAGTTCACCCATAAGAACTATAAAAAATGGGTTGAGGCGTCGGGTTAGTTGCCCACACTCAGAAAACCGAACCTACTATGAAAAAGCAAAGAAACAGAAAACCAAACCCACTTAATGTTGATGACCCCCGCAAACGTATAATGGACCACGATCTGCGAATCTGCACTTGGAATGTGCGCACGTTGTACACGAAAATTCTACCAACGGTAAAACACCAAACCGAAGGCTTTGGTGCAGGCACATCATCCTGCAGAGATGAAGAAGGAAACCTGGTGACAGATACAGACAAATAGTAGAAGTGAAGAGGATACCCCAGAACCAATAATAGATGAGGGTATATAGTATATACCACCTAGCCAAGATGGAGTCAGAATAGCAATCAATCGGCTGAAGAATAATAAAACAGCAGGTGCCGATGGGTTACAAGCCGAACTATTCAAGACTGGTGTTCAGATGCTGGTCAGCAGCATGCACCAGCTGATTAGTACAATTTGGCTAGAAGAATGCATGCCCAATGATTGGAACCTCAGCATCCTGTGTCCCGTGCACAAAAAAGGAGACAAGACGATATGTGGCAACTATAGAGGAATAAGTCTCCTTCCCATCGCATATAAAGTGCTATCCAGCGTACTGTGTGAACAACTGAAGCCAATGGTCAATGGCATTATTGGACCATACCAATGGCGCTTCAGACCTGGCAAATCCACCATCGACCAGATTATCACTCTGCGCTAAATCCTGGAAAAAAACCCACGAAAAACACAACGACACATTCCACCTATTTGTCGACTATAAAGCCGCATTCGACAGCCCTATTCGTTCAGAGGTGTTTAAAGCCATGTCTGCGTTTGGCATTCCTGCAAAATCAATATGGCTACACAGGATAACTTTATGTGGCACAAGGTCAGCAGTTAAAGTCGGAGAGGACCTCTCGGAGCCCTTTAATACCGAACGAGGATTAAGACAAGGTGACAGTTTGTCGTGTGATCTTTTTAACATCCTGCTGGAAAAGGTCATACGAGACGCAAAGGTGAACAAAAATGGCACTCTGTACACCAAACAACACATGTTACTCGCCTACGCCGATGACATCGATATAATGGGACGAACATTGCGAGCGGTAACAGCCACCTTTGAACAAATTGAAAAGGAGTCTGCCAAAGTGGGTCTGGCAGTAAACGGCGAGAAGACTAAGGTAATGGCATCAACGCGCAAGACGTCCTGTAGACTCGGACCAACTGTGAAACTTGAGAACTACAGCTTCGAGGTAGTCAAAGATTTGATACACGTTGGTACCGCCATAAATAAAATGAATGACATCAGTTTTGAAATTCGGAGAAGGATATTAATGGCCAACAAATGGTACTATGGTCTGAGCAAACAACGCAAACTTACACTCTACAAGACGCTGATACTACCCGTGCTGTTATATGGATCTGAAGCATGGGTACTTGCGCAAACAGATGAGGCAGCTCTTAGAGTGTTTGAAAAATTCTCCGAAAGATCTATTGGCCGATCTGCGTTGACGGTGAATAACGCCGTCGAATGAACCATGAGTTGTACCAGCTATTCTCGGACATCGACACTGTTAGACATATTGAGCTGCAGCGACTACGTTGGCTAGGTCATGTTGTGAGAATGGATGAAGATGCCACAGCCCAGAAGGCATATAAAAGCGAACCAGCTGATGGTTCACGCAAAAGGGGAAGGCCACGAATAAGATGGAAAGATTAAGTGGAAGACAACGTTGCCGAATATGGTCTTTCAAATTGGAAAAACTGCGCAAAAGACCTACACGCCTGAAAATCTTTTTTAAGCTCGGCTTATGGAACGAAAGCCAGCTAAGGTAAGATCAAGGTGTAGTTTTTTAAAAAAAGAATTGTTTTCAAAAGATTTTTTCAAATTCCAGCAAGGCGTTGTTTTTTAAAAAAGATTTTTTTTTTGAAAAAATATTTTTTTCAAACAAAAACGTGTTTTATTTATAAAAAAGATTTTTTTTTAAAAAATATTTTTTTAACAAAACAAAAGCGTGGTTTCTTAAAAAATATATTTTTTTAATTTTTTTTAAACGAAATTTTTTCAAAGACCACTAAGGCCTGGTTTTTAAAAAGCTTTTTTTTAAAAATACCACAAAGGCCTGGTTTTTTAAAAAAATAATTTTTTCAAAGACCACCAAGGTCTTTCGTGGCCTAAAATTTAAAACTGCTATACAATTCAGTTATCCTGGTATTTTTATTTTAATAAAAAAATTAAATGCTCATATATTTTATTGATACACAAATAAAAACTACAATATTTCCGCAATCCCAATCAAAATGTAGCTGCTACACGATTCTGTTTGCCTATTACCGCAAATGGAAAAACTAAAGAAATTGCAATTCCACAAAAACATAAAACTGCACATGTGTTGCCAGATTGTTTTCTTTGTGTTTCCATGTTTGTTTGCGAAATTTTAGAGCATACTTTTAGGCGTTAGAAAAAGCAGCTATATTTTGCTCAACTTCAAATGGCCATAACTCGACGATGGATGGAGATATTTGAATGAAACTTTCACTATTTGATTTGGGAAATAATGTATTTTTTTTTGAGAAATGAAATAGGTCTAGACAGCATTTTTAAAAGGAAATATTTTCGACTGGATTTTTTTAATGATCTTCAAGGCGTGGATTTTTTAAAAATAATCTTTTCAATGACATTAAAGGAACTGCCAACCAAGTTTTGGATTAAAAAAATCTAGACAACTTTGACTTGAAATAAATGAACACATTTTTCTTTTCTAAAACTATGTCGTTTTTTTGTTTTGTTTATTAAAAATTTCATTTTATTAAGGCAGGTGGTTACAAAAAAAGTTTTGGTTACATTTTGGAAGATCTTGTTAATGCTTTGTTATTGTATTTGTATTTTTGTTTTTCAATTAATAATATTATTTACTCAGGTGGTGATAGTACAACATTTAAATGTCTTTTTGCAAATGCCAATTTAAACAAAAAAATTATGATGGCACAATTTTGATCATTAAGATCCAAAGGTAAGTAAAAAAGAAACACAACAGCTAAAAAAGGAATACAAGAGTTTTGATAGTCATGGACTATAATTATAATAATGCCCGTGGTGAATATCATAATACATTAATAATTATTTTTTTATAAGACATAGGGATTTTCAAAATGTCATTAAATTTGGTTTAGTATTTGTTTTAGTTGTTCTTAATTGTTAATACATAAAATGGATCTTTGTTTTGTTTTGGGATTATTAAATGCTATTTAAAAAAAGTAAACACACACAAAAATATATATATTTAAATATAAATAAAATAGAGACACACAGGTTCAAATATAGGTGGTGGTTTTCAAATTGCAAAAAATTGTAACTCAATAATATGCGGTTGAGCTGCATTGAAAGGTGTGGAAACTCCGTTTTTTTCAATCCAATTGTAAAACTAATGTTTTTGTGGCACTGGCTATATAATAGGCACATTCCCGTACATCTTTATAATATTTGGCTATTGCTGTCTTATCATCCGTCTCCAGGGAATTGCGCAAATTTTCACAGCTATGCTGTATTAAAATATTATTGCGTGTTAATTGCATCAGAGTCTCACGTATTGTCTCATTGCAATTTGCCTAAAAAATAAAAGAAAAATAAAAAATTTTAGAATACAATTATTTTCTAAACACCCACTCCTTGAAGTTATTAAAAAAAATTTAAGAAACCACTCCTTGATGTTATTAAAAAAATATTTTTAAGAAACCACTCCTTGATGTTATTAAAAAAATATTTTTAAGAAACCACTCCTTGGCGTTGTTTAAAAAATAGTTTTTAAAGAACCACGCCTTGGAGAACTTTGAAAAAAATATTTTTTTTAAAAAACCACGCCTTGGAGAACTTTGAAGAAAATATTTTTTTTTAAAAAACCACGCCTTGGAGAACTTTGGAGAAAATATTTTTTAAAAAACCACGCCTTGGTGTTGTTTAAAAAAATATTTTTTATTTAAAAAAAATCTTTTTTAAAAACCACCCATTTTTTCGATTTGCACGAAATTTTGCATAACGTTCTGAATTGAGCCTAGAATGATGCCTGCCAAGTTTCATGAAAATCGGTTCAGATTTAGATGTAGCTCCCATATATAATTTCGTCCGATTTAATGTAAATAGTGCACAAGTCCCTATGTATGTTTCGATTTGCACGAAATTTTGCATAACGTACTGAATTGAGCCTAGAATGATGTCTGCTAAGTTTCGTGAAAATCGGTCCAGATTTAGATATAGCTCCCATATATAGTTTCGACCGATTTTATGAAATTAGTGTACCAAAGTCCCTATTTATCTTTCGATTTGAACGCAATTTGGCATGGCGTACTAAATTGAGTCTAGAATGATGTGTGCTGAGTTTTGTGAAAATCGGTCCAGATTTAGATATAGCTCCCATATATAGTTTCGTCTGATTTAATGTAAAAGGTGCACCAAAGTTCCTATATACCTTTCGAATTGCACGAAATTTGCCATAGCGTACTGAATTGAGTCTGGAATGATGTGTGCTGAGTTTTGTGAAAATCGGTTCAGATCTAGATATATATATATATATATATATTCGTCCGATTTAATGTAAATAATGTACTAAAGTTATTATATTGCATAGCGTACTGAATTTAGTCCAGAATGATGTGTGCCAAGTTTCGTTGACGCACCAAGGAGTATAACCTAACCTGTGACAAGTTTCATTAAAATCGGTTCATATCTGGGTATAGCTTCCCTATATATTTTCGTCCGATTTTAAGTAAATGGTGCATCAAACTCCTCATGTTTGTCAGATTAATATGAAATTTTGCACAACGTACAAAATTAAGCATAGCATAACGTAGTTGCGTTTTCTGTGGAGTACAGACATAGCCCAACGGATGTCCTCTTGATATTTGTTTGAAGTCGATTTACATACTTTTGACCCATTGTAACAAACGAATGTCATGTTTATGGACTGATCTAAGTCGATTCACATTTAGATAAATATCACATATTTTAGTTCATCCAAAATTTAAATATGAATCACATATTTCAGTTCAGTTAATAGTCCTGTTTAATATACCCATAGTGGTGAAGAACATCATATAGTCGGCTCCGTCCGACTTTACTACTTTCCTTACTGGTTTTTATATATAAAAATCCCGTTTCGTTTTTTTGTTTGTTTTTTTTTTCTCCTACTCACCGGTGTTGTAAAGACATTTATCCTACTCACCGGTGTTGTAAAGACATTTATCAATTCCAATACTGCAGCCCTAATACGTTCGGCACACGGTATTAGGGTTTCCTTATTATTTGGATCCTGCATTGAATGTATCAGCTCTTTGAGACGATGTGTTACAATATCGGCCTTTTGATTAACTTCTTCGGTAAAAGATTTATTGGCCGTATCAATGCCAGCCATTTGATACATTGATGTGGTATTACGAGAATCTGCTGAGGCCTTACTAATGTTCGTTTGTAAACGACGTTCATACATACTGGCCGGTCGTTTAATTGTCGATTGTTGGGAATTTGTTGTCGATGATGATGTCGATGTCGAGGAGCTGCCGCCACCAGCAGCAGCTGTTGATGTTTGTGGGGGATTTGTGCCGCTGAAGGATGAGCTGGAATTTAAACCCTCTGGCAGAGAATGTGGTTCGTGATCGTTGTCGTCGGTTTTAAAGTCAATGCGTCTGTGGAGTTATTTTTTCGTATTAATGAACAAAAAATATAAAATAAAAAAGAAAAAAATTAAAAAAAAATAAAAAGAAAATTAAATTAAATTAAAAAATCAAAACAAGTATTTAAAGAAAAGAACATAATCCTCACAATGGCTCATCATAAACACTGTTATTGGATGCTGAGGCTGATGACGACTGCTGTTGTTGTTGCTGCTGTTGATCAACACTGGAAAATTTCGACTTCAATTCGGAATTTTCATTTGATAGCTTTTGTACAACATTACGCAGCTGATTGATTTCCGAGACATATTCATTGATTTGTTTACGCAAGTGCAGCATTTCGAAATTTTTCACCTCCTCGGGCGGTTTGGCTGATTGGTGGACAATGGCCTTTACAAAGTTATGGAACATAAAATTAAACGAAAATAGAAAAAAATAAATAAAAAATTTAAACAAAATAATATTTAAATAAAATCTAGAAAAAAAGTTATCTAAAATAATTTTAACTTAAGAACTATAAAATAAATAAATTGTAAAATAAATATTAATAAAAAATAAAAGCTATTTTTCTTCAATAAATTCTAAATTTCAAACATTATAAACAATAAATAGAACACGAACTGCTTTCAATTTTTTATTGAATGTATCAAAATTTTTATTGTATAATTTGTTGACTAAAATCTATTATTTAGACTAAAATTATATATAGGATAATTCTATATAATGATAGCAATGATGCGACATATAAATATTAAGCTACTAATGGTTGTTTAGATATAAATGTGATATCTTAATGGTATACCTATTATCTAATAAGCAAGATGATTATAAATTTTTAAATTAGAAAAAAAATCACGAAAAAATATTTATAAACATTTAAAAAAATTCCCGACTACTTTGAAATTTAAAAAAAAAAATATTTTTAAAAACTTCCAATCCTATCAAAAACATTTTTTAAGAAATTCAAATCCTTGCAAAACTATTTTTAAAAAAATTGAAAAATATTTTTAAAACATCCAAATCATGTCAAAATATTTTTGAAACTATTTTTAAAAAACCAAATCCTTTCAAAAATATTTTTAAAAAATCCGATTCCTTGCAAAAATATTTTAAAAAATCCAAATCCTTGCAAAACAGTTTTCAAAAAATTCAAGTCCTTTCAAAAATATTTTTAAAACATTTAAATCCTTTCAAAAATATTTTTAAAAAATCCAAATACTTGCAAAGCTCTTTTCAAAAAATCTAAATCCTTTTAAAGATATTAAAAAAAACGAATCCTTTCAAAAATATTTTTAAAAAATGCAAATCCTTGCAAAAATATTTTCAAAAAATCCAAATCCTTTCAAAAATAATTTTAAAAAACCAAATCCTTTCAAAAATATTTTTAAAAAATCCAAACCCTTCCAAATTATTTTTAAAACATTCAAATCCTTACAAAACTTTTTTCAAAAAATCCAAATCCTTTCAAAAATATTTTTAAAAAATCCAAATCCTTTCAAACACGTTTTTAAAAAAATCCAAATCCTTTCAAAAATATTTTTATAAAATCCAAATCCTTGAAAAATATTTTTAAAAAATGCAAATCCTTGCAAAACTATTTTCAAAAAATCCTTTCAAAAATAGTTTTAAAAAACAAAATCCTTTCAAAAATATTTTTAAAAAATCCGAATCCTTGCAAAATTTATAAACCCTGAATTACCACGCCTTATGGTAGCCTTTAAAAAATCCATGCCTTCCATAAACCCTGAATTACCACGCCTTATGGTAGCCTTGAAAAAATATTATTTAAAAAATCCACGCCTTCCATAAACCCTGAAATACCACGCCTTATGGTAGCCTTGAAAAAAATATTCTTTAAAAAATCCATTCCTTCCAAAAACCCTGAAATACCACGCCTTATGGTAGCCTTGAAAAAAATATTCTTTAAAAAATCCATGCCTTCCATAAACCCTGAATTACCACGCCTTATGGTAGCCTTGAAAAAATATTCTTTAAAAAATCCATGCCTTCCATTAACCCTGAATTACCACGCCTTATGGAAGCCTTGAAAAAATATTTTTAAAAAAATCCACGCCTTCCATAAACCCTGAAATACCACGCCTTATGGTAACCTTGAAAAAATTATTTTTTAAAAAAATCCACACCTTAAGGTAGCGTTGAAAAGATATTCTTTAAAAAATCCACGCCTTATGGTAGCCTTCAAAAAGTATTCTTTAAAACATTCACACTTTATGGTAGCTTTGAAAAAATATTTTTTAAAAAATCCACGCCTAGGGTACATCATGAAAAAACTGCTTATCAAAAATTCAAAATATTTTCAGCACAGTTTGCGTATGTTTTCTTTTAACGTTATTTACGTTCAATTTCGATTCACTAGGTATTTTTTCGTTTTTCTTTTTTGGAAATGTTTTAGCACTACTTTACTTATTTAAATGAAATAATTCTTTGTCTACCTCGATTTTGATGGTTAGCTTTAAATGTTTGTCCATTATTATCATCCATATTTTTGTATATTGTTATTATTCTATACGTTTTTAGTTTAAATATTCCGAGCCGAGTACATTTTAAATCGAAAAAATCAATAACATAAACAATTTCTACTTTTTCTCAGTCTAAGTGCTTAACCGAAACTATTGTTGAGTTTTAAAATTTTCTGTCGCATTAAATTTACCTGTTGGGCCATCGGAGGCATTGGCTCATAATCATCATCGGCAACGGGATCATAAATTGGTTCATCATCGGATAAATTTGGATCATGATAATCATTGCCAATGCCACCAACGCAGCTACTGCTGCTGTTATTATTGTTATTGTTGGTGGTGTTTTGATTGTTGAAACCATAGAAACCAGATAAATTATTATTTGGCATAGACGATGATGCTGCTGCTGCAGTGGTTGGTGGTTGCGGTTGGGGTCCATCAAGTGGTCGTAAATTTGCCATATTTTGACGACGTCTTGCATCAATTAAAACATCCGTTAATAGGCCATTGAATTCTGCACGACTAAAACGTGCTAATTTTTGACGACCCTGAAAGTAAAACACAAACAAATCGCAATGATATAATTAAACAAAATTTGTTGAGCATGGGAAAATTTAAGGCTGAACAAGAACAACAACAACAGTGTTGTGTTTTGTTTTTGTAAATACCTGATTACGGGTGGCACTTAGAAATGGATTAGCTGGCAAAAATGGTACACCAGCAACATTGTCCGAATTTACGGTTGGGGTAGACCAAACTAAAAAGAAAGAAGGGAAACACATTAGAAACAAATTTATTATTCCTAAGCTCTATTTTTCCACTGAGATCTACATTTTTTCTAAAGGAAAACAAAAAATCGAGCAGACCTCAGATACAATGAGGTTTAATTTATTTCTTTAGAGAACAACTTGAGCAGACCTAAAATATACTGAGGTAACATTTTTTTCTATAGACAAAATTCGAATAGACCTTCGTTTACACTGAGTTGAAATATTTTTCTATAGAAACAATTCGAACAGACCTATGTTTACACTCGGAGGCATAGTTCAATATTTTTTCAATAGAAAAAATTCACACAGACCTCAGTTTCATTGAAATTTTGTAAAGAGGTCCGCTCAGATATAATTTTTTTTTGTGCTATACTCACTTGCTTCATTCTCCCGGCGATCGACTTCATCGTACAAATCCATAACCAACTCTTCAAAGATTTTATTCGGTACCAATTGCAAACGGCCACGGGCAATTTTCAATTGTTCGCTTATTTCTCCCGAATGGGTGTCGGGTATAACCAAATGGCGGCCAGACTAAAAAGAGAAATCATTAAGAACTTCTCAAAAACATCAAATAAAACCATCAAACTTACCGCATGATCCGGTTTCTTGCCACCCAAAAACATAATAATACGATCGGTAACCTCATACATGGCATCCAGCAAACGATCAGCAATCAAGGTATGATTATTGGCTTTGGCAACTTCGAGGGGGGTCAAGCCGTTGCCATCGACCACATTTATTTCAGCGCCATGTACTATCAACAGTTCAATTTGTGACGCCTGACCAAATTTGGCAGCCACATGCAAGGGCGTGGAACGTTTTTCTTCATGAAAGAAATTTGGATCCGCACCTTGTACCAACAACCGCAAGGATGTCTCCAAATTGCTGGTACGTACACTAGCATGCAACTGCTTGCTTAATTCATGTTCCAAACCAGCCGAACCGGTTATATCATCATCAGCATCTTGTAAATTTGGCTTGAGTACGAATGCTAATTGTACATGTTTTGCTTTAATGAAGTCGGATTTATTCGGATGTAAGGGATCTTTGGGAGTGGGTTTGCGTATCCGATGTTGTCCCTTATTACCCGATGTTGTACTATCGAGTAAATGATGTTCCCATACACAATTGGCACCATGAGCATTTAGAGAATTTACGAAGTTCAATACGGATGGTTCCCAGCTGCCTTGGCGCAAGGATTTGACAATCGAAATATGTCGTCCTAAACTGCGATGTATTGAACAACAATCGGAACATAGTAGTATGCCACGATTAATTGAGGCCCAGGAGGGATCTGAAATGAGCAAAGAAAAGAAATATGAAATATTGATAATTGGGAAAGGGGGATTATAAAGTATTTTTCAGGGAAGTACCCTGGGATATCAAAACTAATGGGACCCCTGAGAAAATAGTCTTTAAAAATTCGCGCATTGGGTATGGTCAAGAAGGTATTCATTTAAAATCGAATCTGTGGGGACCGTAAACATAAGTTCATTGGCGTGATGGGAGCCTTAAGGAAATATTCTTTAAGGATCTACATTTTGGGAGACTATGAGAAAATATTCTTTAAAGATATACGTATTGGGGGCTTATGAGAAAATATTTTTTTAAAAAATCTACGCTTTGAGGGACTTTGAGAAAATATTTAGACGATCCACGTTTTGGGGGACCTTAAGAACATTTTCTTTTAGTGACACATACAATTTTTTTCATTTTAATATCGATTCGGTGATGTGGTTTTCAAGAGGGGATATGTCAATGATAACGGGGTCGACGACGAGTTCCCTCATTTACTGCTAATTAAAACTCGACCTCTAATCAACGGCCATCTATCATTAAACTACGTAATGGTTGTGGTTGACTTCTATTCAAAAACTCCCACAATTGAAAAAAATCTCTATTAGTAATCATATACCTATTTTATTTTTTTTCTTACCCGATGCTCCACAATCACCGCAGACTTCGGTTGGTATACGTGTTTTACTTCGTGACATCTTGATGTTTTTCAGACTTGTATTACTGCCACTAGCAGTAGTTCCTCCAGCACTGCTGCCACCACCAATACTACTGCTGCTACGCAATCCCTTGACTGTACCAGCACCGACACCACCACCAGATAGGTTCTCACTTCCGGTGATGCTCTTGTTCGGGTTATTGGTGTTCTGGCTGCTTGTGTTAGCTATAAATAGCTTTTTATGCGCTTCTACAACTGAGCTGGCGAAACACATTCATGCCCCTTTGTATTTGATCTGTTTTACATAAAAAAAAATCAACCAACAACAACAAATTTATGTTGCACCAAGCTGTTGCACTCTCACTCAATGGGTGAGTGAGTGTGTGTATGTCTGTGTCCAAGATGAGGGTGTTGCTGCTGGTGGTGATGGCCTTATTAGACAATAACAGAAGAGAAAACCACCCACCCAAAATATTTCCTTTTTCGGGGGGTTAATAGTTCGAACACGATTGATATAGATGGAATCGTGGATGTTTTAACAAATTGTTTATGAATTTATCAATTATTTTAATTATTTACTAATTTACTTATATTGTTTTATTTTTCTTATTTTTCGCTGCCAAAACAAGACAAGATTTGCCAATTACTGGTAGGGATAAGTAAATCGACTTTCTGTCTTTGCCCGTTCACTAATTAGGGATCTGTAAATCGAGATAGCGGCGTAAACAATTGAGCGACTCAGTTGTTTACTAGATGCCTCTTTGGGAGGGAAACTTATTTTATGTTAATTTAATTGTATATATATATATATACACATATATATTGGCTATTTGCACTAAAATATATATGTATGTGTTTACGTGTACTTTACAAGATAGTTAAAATAATAGCCTAATCTCACTCCAAAGTACATAAAAATGTAGTAGAGAAGAAGAAGCAGGCCGTTCATGTTGTCAAATCACAATAATGACAATTAGTTTTTTTTGTTTGTTTGTGTTGATTGCCGAAACGGTCGTGAAACATGGCGAAAAATAAGTGAAAATCATATAAATAACGGCCGGAAAAGTTCGAAATAGTGTCAGCGATGGTTTTTCTTATTGGGAATCTTTAAAATAAATGAAAATAATGTCGTTAAAAGTGTTTAATGTAATGTGTCTGGTGGCTTGTTTGCTGTCGGCAGAAATGGCGGCAAATCAACGAACAAAACAAAGCTTGCTGCTGAAAAGCGTTATTGGTGTCCACCAGTTAATGTTGCAATCAATGCCAATGTGTGTGTGTGTTACAAATAATTTTGTGAATTAAAAAATGGAATTTAAGACCGGTCGCGGATCGTTAAGACATTTTTATCATAATTCATTTATTAGGGGCAATATTACAGCGATATCATTTTGTTTTATTGCCGCAATTCATACTTCTATATATATTTTACTCCACCAAGGGCCTTGTATTTTTCCACGGCTTTTCAAATTCAATGTGGGGATCCATTTGAAGCGGATGAAGTCCTGATTGTCAAAAATCTAATTATTCTGTAACACAGGGATGGTTTATGTGGCAGACTTCAAGAGTAAGGTAAGTGGAGATAAAATCAAGTTTTTTTTTATTAAATTTATAAAATATGTTCGTTTTTTGTAGGTAAGGAAATTATTCTACACGCAAATTGCTTTCAAGGATTTATTTTATGTAAAAACAAGTACAAAAGGACGTTAAGTTCGATCGAAGTTTTTATACCCTCCACTTCATCGAAGCGAAGAAGAATCTGAACGTTTATGTCGTTTTTATCAAAACTTGGACTCTATGTACACCGCACAAATTTTTATATAAATCAGCCCCTTTACACCCATCGGTTGGAAAATGCTGTAAGTCATCTAAATGCCGAAAATGGTATAGCAGCGTTCAAGGTACAGTTCTATGGGAGCTATACTGAAATGTTGGGTAGGAAGAATTTTTTACACACCATAAGAATTTGATCAATCAATTAAGAGGGAATTTCGTTGAAAAACATTGCCCAAATCAATCAAAATTGCCGTTTTATGGAGGCTGCACGGAAATTTGGGCCAATATTGATTTTGGATTTTCTACTCAATGAGAATAAAAATATGTAATTTGGTTGAAGCACGTATGCAAACTCACCAAAATACCGAAATTTGGTATATGCCGTTATATGGGGCATATACCAAAGTGAACCAATAATGATCAAGTTAGGTAGGAAGATTTTACAAACCAGAGGAACATTAAAAATAAAATCATAGACAATTAGGCGAAAAAATTTTCAAAAACCCTCAAAATACCGCATAATGGGGGTTACCATTATATAGGGGCGCTACCCGGAAACATAGACCAATGTTGATAATTTATGGTATGAACATTTTCTACTCAATGAGAATCCAAAATATTAAATTGCACACAAATTGGTTGAAAGCTTCCCAAAATAGCGTACTTGGGGATTTAGCATTGTAATGATGTATTCCCTATTGAACATTTTTAGTAGGAAGATTTACTACCATACCACAACACAAAATAACAAAATCAATTAGGTAGAAACATGGTCCAAAAATAAAAATACCATTATATGAGGCCTAGATCGACATATAATCCAATATTGATAATTTTTCGTAAGCATATCTAATAGCCAAAGCCAAACAAAAAAACACCAATTACAGCTAAATCTGTTGGAAATCCCTTCTAAAAATCCCTAATAATTTCTATGTCCAGATGCTATCACAAAATTTGCATTTTCAAAAGAATGTTATAATTACCATTTGCTTAGCTAAATGCCTAAAAATATGCAATAATTTCTTGACATTAATGAGATGGAAAAATAATAATAAATCAATATCACTTTTTTTATTCTACAAAAAAAAAAAAAAAAAAAAAAATGATTAAAATATTTTTATTTTTAAAAATATATATATAATATGTATGTATTTGGAATTCACTTCCTGGCTTTAATAAGGAACATGATAGTAAAAAAATATAGAAAATAGTATTTCCTTTACATTGCAAAAGTACCAACAAATGCATCACATGTTGGACAGAAATGGTCCAAATTGGTGCAAGAGTCCAGACAATACGGAATACAACAGCACAAACTATAAAAAAAAATTTAATTAAAAAAGTATCTGAAAATTCTTCTTCAATTAAAATCAACATACCAACATGACATTAGAATACATGCCAAATGAGTTTTCAATGTTGCCCGACGCTTTACACGTGTCTTATTACGGCATCGGCACTGGGGACATGTCATTATTACTGCCTTCGGTCCAATGGGTTGATTTGTTTCCGTTCCAATATTATGAATGTTAATCATTTGTGGTTGTGGCTGTTGTGGTGGTGGTGATACTGCTGCTGCGGCTAGAGCCGAAGAAGTGGTTGCGGTTGCACCTATTCGTCCATGCTGTGGTCCTTGGTCAAATGATTCCATTTCGGGATAGATATTTTCAAATTTATTGTATGGTGGTGGTGATGTTGCAGCCGCATTCAAGGTACGTTCCATTTTTAAAATTTTTCAAAATGATATAAAGATTAATATAGATTTTCTTTTTAGATTTTTTTGAAGAAAATCGCTTATCCAGCAGATTTATTCCCAGATCCAGAAATTTTTAAATCAACTAGTAATATTGTGTCGCAATACTACAACCGATCCGATCGCATTCGCAAGTCTACTTTAACTAAATGTTATAAAATTTATGTGGAGTGCTGTACGGAAATTCAATTCCTTTGTGCACACATACATACATAGGACAGTTCGGGCAGCTCGTTAATGTTTATGTTTATTTGTTTTTGCATATGCAAAGTATTGAAGTTAGTAGGAAAAATATCCTACACTGAGAATTTACAAATCTAAAATTTATTGCGCCCTACAAGAAGCCTTTGTGTAAACCACCGATTTTTATAGAAACCAATGGTCTGAATGGTGACAGCCCCGCCGAATTGATCGATGGAATTATCATCAAATTTATCTCATGATTCTGCATTGATTCTAGAATTAAATATGTCAAGTTTGATACAAATTCGTTCAGATGTAGACATAGGTATAGTTCCCATATATAATTTCGTAAGATTTTTTTATATAGAACTAGAAATAGCCCTTAGAAAATATTCGTTAAAAATCCAGGTTTATAATTGGTGTTTGATTTGTATATGGGTATATGGGCACTATGGACCTCATATCCAATATAATTCTTATTAAGAATATTTATAATTTCTCTCAGTGCAACTTAACTCCCAAGCATTATGTTGTCATAT
Organism: Musca vetustissima; assembly: GCF_032173495.1. Lineage (NCBI taxonomy): Eukaryota > Metazoa > Arthropoda > Insecta > Diptera > Muscidae > Musca > Musca vetustissima. The sequence goes on along the minus strand of NW_026879744.1, from coordinate 23,264 downwards.
TATTCTTACTGGGCCTGGACGTAAACAACATAATTTTGCGGCATCTGCACAATTCACAATTCCATTAACAGCGATAAGAAAGTTTGTGTTTACTCGAAACGGATCATATTATATATCTCCCCAACCCTAATACATTTTGGGGAGATATATAATATGGTGTCGACAATTGCAATTTTATCAGAAATTATAAAATGTTTGGTTTTTCAATTTTTTTATTGTTCTTTATGCTATGATGGAATGATGAGATCACAACGTCGAATTACGTGTTTAGACGAATGTGCAAAACATAAAGCGATAAATGGAAATAGGGGAATCCCATAAAATAATATTTTTAAGCTTTTCACAATGCGATGATTTTTTAAAGAATATTTTTTTTTAAGTCTTCTACAATGGTCGGATTTTTTAAAGAGTATTTTTTGAAGTCTTGGCCAAAGGATTCTTCTACAAGGTTTGATTTTTTAAACAATATTTTTTCAAGCCTCCCATAAGAGGTGGATTTTTTAAAGATTACATTTTCAAGGCTCCCATAAGGCGTGGATTTTTTAAAGATTACATTTTCAAGGCTTCCATAAGGCGTGGATTTTTTAAAGATTACATTTTCAAAGCTTCCATAAGGCGTGGATTTTTTAAAGATTGCATTTTCAAGGCCCCCAATAAGGCGTAGATTTTTTAAAGATTACATTTTCAAGGCTCCCATAAGGCGTGGATTTTTAAAGATTACATTTTCAAGGCTCCCATAAGGCGTGGAATTTTCCAAGGCCTAAAAACCGCGTGGATTTTTTAAAGATTACATTTTCAAGGTTCCCATAAGGCGTGGATTTTTTAAAGATTACATTTTCAAGGTTCCCATAAGGCGTGGATTTTTTAAAGATTACATTTTCAAGGTTCCCATAAGGCGTGGATTTTTTAAAGATTACATTTTCAAGGTTCACATAAGGCGTGGATTTTTTAAAGATTACATTTTCAAGGTTCCCATAAGGCGTGGATTTTTTAAAGATTACATTTTCAAGGTTCCCATAAGGCGTGGATTTTTTAAAGATTACATTTTCAAGGTTCCCATAAGGCGTGGATTTTTTAAAGATTACATTTTCAAGGTTCCCATAAGGCGTGGATTTTTTAAAGATCTAGAGTTCTGAGGATCCCCCAAATGGGATCTAGACCTCAGAGGATCCTAGGCTATCCCCTCTATACTGCCTTCTTTCCACTTGTAGTTGCAATTGCCTTAATTTTCCAAATTACCCAAGCATCACAAATCACATCATTGAGGTTATGTACGTATTGGTTGTGGTCAATTGGTCACTTGGTTAACTGGCCAAACATAAACATCACACAGAATTACGAACAATACGAAGTTTTTAAAACAAATACAAAAAAAAAACAACCAAACAGAAAATATATTAAACAAAATGTTTGCTGTTGTTGTCCGAACATTTTTTCTTCACTGGTGACCAATTTTTTATTTATGACTGTTTCTCATTACTAAACTCCATAACAACCGATCAGCAGCAGCACCACCATCAATTGGTGGTGGACAATGTCCACCATCCAGGCAAGCGATGAATGCGAGTGGGAAGACCATTCCATTCGATTTCATTTCTTTTTCTTTTTTTGTTCAGGCTAATTTTCATTCATTGATTTCGAATGCAGTGGCTGGCTGGCGGAGCTCTCCTCACAGTCATTTGTGTGGCCAGTCACACATTGGAGCAACACGAATGAGTTTGTAGAAAACAAATCTATAATCGGGGCAACAAAGCACTTTGGAAAGTGCTAGCTAGCTATTATTGTTACATAAACGCGATCATGCTTGCTTTTATTTGTTAAGTCATTTGTTTGTGGCGTTGTTGTTGTTTGTAATTTTCGAAAGGAAAATGTTGTGGAGGTTGTTGTTGCTATGTAGGGAGCTGAGGTTTTGAAAGAAAGTCCATGGATTTTAAGGATCGGTGGGTCTCTATACAGTCCAGTGGTCTTTGTAAATACCTGTGGGTCTCTATACAGACCAGTGGGCTATATAAAGATCTAAGGGTCCCTATATAGTTCAGTGGTCTCTATAAAGACCTGTTGGTTTCTATACAGTCCAGTGGCCTCTATAAAGACCTGTTGGTCTCTATACAGTCCAGTGCCCTCTATAAAGACCTGTGGGTCTCTATACAGTCCAGTGGCCTCTGTAAAGACCTATGGGTCTCTATACAGCCCACTGGCCTCTATAAAATTCTGTGGGTCTCTACAAAACCACCTTTCAGTTTATAAAATAAAAATTTGATTTGAATCTTTTGAAACTTTGCCGACACTTGTTGTTGTACTTTCAGATTTAAAACAGAAATCATTTTAACAAATCAATTTAATGGCAGTTAAACCAAAATAATAGTTCTGTTTCGTTTTGTTCGTTTTCAATTGATTGCTTGTCATTGGATAATTCCGAACCACAATATTTTTCCTCACGATCCTGTCATCAGGTTCGCATAGCAACTCAAATTAATTGTAAGCTCTGTAATTGTGCAATAATGGGGCAATTAACTCGGCGTGTATGATTTATAGAACCATGGAGCGGCGGAATTTGACAGCATGACTAAGCTTTGGCGGGATATGTATGCTGGCTGAGCTGGCGTTAATTGTGGTAGGCATTGTTGGATGGAAAGGAGAATCGGAGTCCACCGGCTGAAAGTAGTGTGGTCAGAGAGCTTTGCTGCACTTAGGCGAAACCGAACCTCAATAATGGGCTTAAACGAATATTTCAACACTTTTAGGAAATTAAAGAAAAAATTGGTATTCCATATTCTTCTGGAGATTTTGACGTTTTCTAAAAGCTTTCAGTGTGTCAATGCGATGTGGGTATTCACACACATTTGAAACTACGAGGGTGGTATGGGTAATTTGGAAATTAAGACCATGGACTCCATAAAGATACGAAGGACTCAACAATGCCAGAGTCTACCCCTGAAAGACCAGAGGATGTCAATACAGCCTTTATATAAATACCTGAGGATCTCCATACAGGCCTCAGAGGCCTCATAAAGATATGATGGTCTCTATAGAGCCCTCAGAGACCTCTATAAAGATCTTTTTTAAAGAATATTTTTTCAAGCCTCCTTCCACAAGGCGTGGATTTTTTAAAGAATATTTTTTCAAGCCTCCTTCCACAAGGCGTGGATTTTTTAAAGAATATTTTTTCATGCCTCCTTCCACAAGGCGTGGATTTTTTTAAGAATATTTTTTCATGCCTCCTTCCACAAGGCGTGGATTTTTTTAAGAATATTTTTTCATGCCTCCTTCCACAAGGCGTGGATTTTTTTAAGAATATTTTTTCTAGGGGTTCTACACAGCCCTTAGAAGGCTCTACGAAGACATGAGGGCTTCTATAATCCCCTAGAAGTTTGTATAAAGACTCTGAGATCTTGGAAGGCTCTATGAAGACCTGAGGGCTTCTATAAATCCCCTAGAAGTTTGTATAAAGACCTTCAGATCTTGGATGACTCTTTAAAGTCCTGAGGGTCTCTAATCTGCCCTTTGAGGGCTCAATAAATAACTGAGGGTCTCTACATAGCCTCAGACAACTCTATAAAGACCTGAGGCTCTGTTAGAGGCTGTTAGAGGCCTCTACAACGACCTGTTGATATATATACAGACCCCAGTGGGCTATGGGGTCCTATTCAGCTATCCCACCCAAATCCCTGTCAACACCCTCGTATATTTGTTTTGGCTAATTCTGCAACCATGCGTGTATGTGAAAGAAAAACATGAAAATCTCTTGTGGCCCAACATTGTCATCTATGGGGCTCCCTCTCAGTCTTCTAAATCTTATCCATATCACCCCGTGTTAAGTGCCACACCGTCAGATCAGCAAATCGTATGGCATAACTTGGAATTATGTCCCCAGACACACAAACACACACATCATATGCGCCTAAGCGAACATACAACTGTTGGACCAGTGTTTCTGTTTTGGACTTCTATCCTCCATTTGGATTTGTACTTTGATGTTGTTGTCCAGCACTGTCTGTATGTCTGTCAGTCCGTGTGTACCCGATCGGTCTACTGTTACAATTTTGTCGCTATTTGGTGTATTTCTGTGTTCATTTGTCTCGTTGTCTCGTATCTAGGTATGTACTCGTATGTTTTTTGTTCGAGATATGCTTTTCGGATTTTTTCTGTTGTTGGTCTCAGCGAACGTTTATCTCAGCAGTTTGATCTTGTCAGCATACAGACTTTACTAATCCATCATGTGTTGTGGAAATCGCTCTTGGACGTTTGTCTTGACTTGTTGCTGGTGGTAGATCGATTGGTTGCTTGCTTGTTCGGTTGCAAGCTTGGCCTATTCGGCAATGTGTATTTGTAATGACAACAAAATCAACAACAACGACAACGTCGACGACAAAGAAATGTAGCAATCTTGGCAACAGCCTCCAAAAGGCATTTCTAGGTGCTTTAGTTGGCTTTTTTGCTCTATTGGCACGGCTGCTCAGATTGGCACGGCACTCTTCTGGCGATTGGTATGTGCGTTTAACAATCTAAATTATCATATTTTAGAGGAGCTGCAACAAGACAACAACACCATTAACAACAAAAAAAAATGCCGTTTTTCAGTTAATAATTTCCACATTTGTCCATTCTCCTATGAGGCAATATTCTGCAGGAGTTTTCTTTGTTTTATCGTTCTTTTTTTGAGCATTCAGCCTACTGGTCGGATTGACTGAGTGACTGCTGCCTGCCTGCCCGGCTTGCTGGCTAGTTAGTCACACATAAATAACACTCAAATCACTATTCTAGATTTTGTTTTTATATGATCGGTAATCGCTGCACACCGCACCGAACCGCACTGCCGCACACCATTATAATGATGGGTTCCACTTTTTTTCAATTGGTCGGTCGTTTATTTTATGTTAATAAATTCACTTGAATAAATTGTTTTCAAATATTCCAGAAACAACAACAAAAAATGTATGTAGGCATTTTGCGAAAAAAACATGACTGCCATATGACGGACTATGTCAAACAGTCAGTTAGTCACCATACACCATGAAAAGGATTGGGGGAAAATTTGACAATTTTTACAACAATGTTGCAAAATAATTTTATTAAGAAAAAATAAAAAAACACACACACACACAATTGGAGTAATTTTTAGAGACTGAGGGCTGTGTTGAGACCCTCAGGTCTCCATAGAGCCCTCTGACGGCTGTGTAGAGACAATCAGGTCACTATAGAGCCCTCTGAGGGCTATGTAGAGACACTCAGGTCTCTGTAGAGCCCTCTGAGTGCTGTGTAGAGACACTCAGGTCCTTATAGAGCCCTCTGAGAGTTCAGGTCTCTCTATAGAGCCCTCTGAGGCCTGTGTAGAGACACTTAGGTCTCTATAGAGCCCTCTGAGGGCTGTGTAGAGACACTCAGGTCTCTATAGAGCCCTCTAAGGGCTGTATAGAGACATTGAGGTCTCTATAGAGCCCTCTAAGGGCTGTATAGAGACATTCAGGTCTCTATAGAGCCCTCTAAGGGTTGTATAGAGACATTCAGGTCTCTATAGAGCCCTTAGAGCCCTCTGAGGGCTGTGTAGAGACACTTAAGTCTCTATAGAGCCCTCTGAGGCCTGTGTAGAGACACTTAGGTCTCTATAGAGCCCTCTGAGGGCTGTGTAGAGACACTCAGGTCTCTGTAGAGCCCTCTGAGTGCTGTGTAGAGACACTCAGATAGACCCTCTGAGAGTTCAGGTCTCTCTATAGAGCCCTCTGAGGGCTGTATAGAGACAGCCCTCAGGTCTCTATAGAGCCCTCTGAGGGCTGTGTAGAGACACTCAGGTCTCTATAGAGCCCTCTAAGGGCTGTATAGAGACATTCAGGTCTCTATAGAGCCCTCTAAGGGCTGTATAGAGACATTCAGGTCTCTATGAAGCCCTCTGGTCTATATAGTGCCCTCTGAGGGCTATATAGAGACACTCAGGTCTCTATAGAGCCCTCTGAGGGCTGTGTAGAGACACTTAGGTCTCTATAGAGCCCTCTGAGGGCTGTATAGAGACATTCAGGTCTCTATAGAGCCCTCTGAGGGCTGTATAGAGACATTCAGGTCTCTATAGAGCCCTCTAAGGGCTGTATAGAGACATTCACGTCTCTATAGAGCCCTCTAAGGGCTGTATAGAGACATTCACGTCTCTATAGAGCCCTCTAAGGGCTGTATAGAGACACTCAGGTCTGTATAGAGACATTCAGGTCTCCATGGAGCTTTCTAAGGGCTGTATAGAGACACTCAGGTCTCTATAGAGCCCTCTGAGGGCTGTGTAGAGACACTTAGGTCTCTATAGAGCCCTCTGAAGGCTGTGTTGAGACACTCAGGGGCAGTATAGAGACCAACAGGGCTTTATTGAAGCCCACTAAAGGCAGTAAAAATGTGTTTATATGGCTGTACAGAGATCCTCTCTTTATAGACCTTTGACCTTTGAGGTATATACATATCCTATGGCCTGATATCCTGTATAGAGCTCCATTTGCATATATCAATCCCTGAGAACTCAAATATTTTCCAGAAGGCCTCAATAAATCTCTATAAGACCTGTCTGTTTAGATCTCTTTGGGTTGTATATATTATTGACCTCATGTATTCTTATAGAATTTGCTGGACTTTGTTTAATTTACTACATTTCATGGAGAGTCTCTGGTCCCATAGCTTCCACTAGACTTTATTGAGACCTTCATGTACATACTCTGATCCTAAGGGTTAAATATATTAAAGTGGTCATTTTATACCACCACTGGTCTTTATGGGTTTCATTGGGTTTAATTCTAGGTCTTCACGAGACTTTATTGAGAGTCTCAGATCTTGTTGGCCTCTACTATGTCTTATTTAAACCCTGCAGTCCTTATAGGACATTCAAGTCTTCACTATTGATGTTCGGATTCGCATAAGAGCCGCAGAGCTCTCTGATCACATTACTTTCAGCCGGTGAACTCCATTTATCCTTGCCGTAGTATTTCGATTATCCATCCAACAATGCCCACCTGCCACCATTGACGACAGCTCAGCCCGTTTCCACTACAGAGGGGCCTACGATCCGAAACGACCCGAGTCTTACTCGGCCAACGTCTGTCACCTCCCGCCAAACATATCCCGCCAAAGCTTAGTCATGCTATCAAATTCCGCCGCTCCATGGTTCCATGATTTTTTTTTTTTTCAAATTAATAATTATTTCATAATTCATAATTATTTTAGTAGCTAGCCGAAACTGGTGACTGGACAGTGTAGAGACCCTCATGTCTTTATAGAGTCACTTCACTGGGCTAAGTAGAGATCCTAAGGTCTTTATAGAGTTCATTGGATTTAGTGAGATCCACAGATCTCTATAGAGTCTACTGGACTGTGTAAAGACTCTCGAATCTGTATAGAGCCCCACTGGGCTGTGTAGAACCGTCCTGGTTTTTGTAGAGCCCCACTGGGCTGTGTAAGGCCGCTTGGGTCTTTATAGAGTCACACTGGTCAGTGTAGATCTGATTGTCTCTGTACGAACCCATGGCCAGTATAAATATCTGTAGTTTTTTTTATAATGCCATCTTGTTCTCCGGTCTCTGTGAAGTCTTGAAAAATCCATTCTCCTGTCATGATTTGTATTCCCATTTGTTTTTTTTTACTCGGGATACCAGACAGACATTTTTTTCTTCTCCTTGTTCGTTTACTTTCAACATCGATTAGCCAGACAGACGCCGGCATATTAAATGCAACGCAACAACAATAACAACAACACAAAAAAAATCAGTTACTAACAAACATATTTATTTTCTCATTAAAATGTAATAATGGCACAAACACTCACACACACGCACATACATGGAAAAAATCGGTTTGAATTAATTTGGAGCAAAAGAAAAAATGGAAATGTTTGCTATGAGGGTGTTGTTGTTGCTGTTCTAGTTGCTGGTCACCACAACATACCATATTACCACAGTTACTTTGCTGCATTGCATTGTTAATAGATACTGTTTTGGTGTTGCATGTTGTACACCTCCCTCCCTCCCTGCCTCCTCCACATCCTCTGTGGGCACCTCAGGAATTGATTATGCGTAGTGGCTGCCGTTGATTTGATGTAATTGATTAGCAACAAGTTGCGGATCAGCCTCTACTCCTACACAAACGGAGTAGTGAGCGAGCACACACACACTCACTCACATGTTATTCAAACGCATTACAACAAACAATAAATTTGTTGTTGTTGTTGTTAGCAATGTGTCTTGTACAAATTGCAATGAATCAATCATTGTTTGCAATTTGTTCGCTGGCCAAGCGAAATGGCTGAGGACAGGAGGGGGTAGGAGAGGGTATTGTGGGTTGTAAGTGTGCACCAAATATAAGCACGTAATTATTTTCTGTAATGAATTTATTTAATAGGAATAATTTTGTTGTTGTTGTTATTGCTTATTTGTTGTAAATGTTTAATGTTGTAATTTATTATGTGTGAGAGTGTGTCGGTGTGTGTGTGTGCGATTGTTCGATGGGAAGGGGAATTACAATTGCAATTTATGTAATGCAATAAACCTTTACCAAAATTCCCACAATGTCGAAAAGTCTAGATGTCTTGTTCGGTGATGGTTAAACAGCCATTACAGACCTTTGACTTCACTTTTATGCTCCACATTTCATGCGTGATGTTGTTGGGTTTTTTTTTGTATCGGGTGTTTGGATTGGCTGACTGATTAAGCGACGAGATAATGGCTCATTTAGGACGAAGTTAAGTTGTTAATTAATCAAAAACATTGTGTAGAGTCCAATGTGTGTTTATAGTATCCACCGGAGTGTGTAGATATCCTCAGGTCTTTGTGGAGGCCACAGGGTTATGTTTAGGCCCTCACGTCTTCACAGAGCGCACCAATCTGTGTAGACACTCTCAGGTCTTTATATAGTCCACTGGGCTGAGAAGAGATCCTCATGTCTTTATAGATTTCACTGGACTTCAGTGAGACCACAGGTCTTTATAGAGTCCACTGGGCTATGTAGAGACCCAACGGACTTTTTACTCCACTAGACTTTAGTTATACCCGCAGGTCTTTTCAGATTCCACTGGATTTTAGTGAAACCCATAGATCTTTATAAAGTTCACTGGGCTATGCAAAGACACACAGATGTTTATAGAGTTCATTGAACTTTAGTGAGGCCCACAGGTTTTTATAACAATCAGTCCTGCGATGCGGATAATACAAAAAAAAAAAAATGAACTTTTTTCTACCGTAAAAAATATTTGACCCCTTGGGACTAATGTTTTTTTTCTATAGAAAAAAGTGTCAGGCCCCTTGGGACTGATGGTTTTTTCTATAGAAAAAAGTATCAGGCCCCTTTTGGGACTGATGGTTTTTTCTATAGAAAAAAGTGTCAGGCCCCTTGGGACTGATGGTTTTTTCTATAGAAAAAAGTGTCAGGCCCCTTGGGACTGATGGTTTTTTCTATAGAAAAAAGTGTCAGGCCCCTTTGGGACTGATGGTTTTTTCTATAGAAAAAAGTGTCAGGCCCCTTTGGGACTGATGGTTTTTTCTATAGAAAAAAGTGTCAGGCCCCTTGGGACTGATGGTTTTTTCTATAGAAAAAAGTGTCAGGCCCCTTGGGACTGATGGTTTTTTCTATAGAAAAAAGTGTCAGGCCCCTTGGGACTGATGGTTTTTTCTATAGAAAAAAGTGTCAGGCCCCTTGGGACTGATGGTTTTTTCTATAGAAAAAAGTGTCAGGCCCCTTGGGACTGATGGTTTTTTCTATAGAAAAAAGTGTCAGGCCCCTTGGGACTGATGGTTTTTTCTATAGAAAAAAGTGTCAGGCCCCTTGGGACTGATGGTTTTTTCTATAGAAAAAAGTGTCAGGCCCCTTGGGACTGATGGTTTTTTCTATAGAAAAAAGTGTCAGGCCCCTTGGGACTGATGGTTTTTTCTATAGAAAAAAGTGTCAGGCCCCTTGGGACTGATGGTTTTTTCTATAGAAAAAAGTGTCAGGCCCCTTGGGACTGATGGTTTTTTCTATAGAAAAAAGTGTCAGGCCCCTTGGGACTGATGGTTTTTTCTATAGAAAAAAGTGTCAGGCCCCTTGGGACTGATGGTTTTTTCTATAGAAAAAAGTGTCAGGCCCCTTGGGACTGATGGTTTTTTCTATAGAAAAAGGTGTCAGGCCCCTTGGGACTGATGGTTTTTTCTATATAGAAAAAAATGTCAGGCCCCTTGGGACTGATGGTTTTTTCTATAGAAAAAAGTGTCAGGCCCCTTGGGACTGATGGTTTTTTCTATAGAAAAAAGTGTCAGGCCAATTGGGACTGATGGTTTTTTCTGTCAGGCCCCTTGGGACTGATAGTTTTTTCTATAGAAAAAATTCACTGGCTCCTTGGGACAGATAGAAAAAAATTCAGGCCCCATGGGGCTCATGGTTTTTTCTATAGAAAACAAATCTGCACTCTTTTTTTTTGTTAGAAAAATTTAAGTCCCATACACACTGTTTAACACACATTCGCCTAAACCCCTAATCAAATGATGTTGCAAAAATAGAAAAAAAAACTCGGCAACCCACAGAGACCTCCACATCCCAAAACAAAAGACTTAAGACACAAACATCAATGATACAATGCAGACAAAACATTTCATTTCGTTGCTCCAAACATATCGACTTAATTAATGGCTTAATTAATTAAAGCTACAAAATAACGAACAAAAATATCCGAACTTTTATTAAAACAACAAAAACAAACACAACAACAATTCGGGGAAAAAATCTTTATTTTTGTCTGACTTTCTTTCCTCACCTAAAACCCTATCCTATCATTATCCGTATTCAAATTAAAAGCAAATTTCTCATGGCTGTTTTTTTTTCTTTGCAATTTTTTCTTCTTCTTCTTACATATTTCATTTATTTTTTGTTGTTTTGGAAAATAAATTGAGTTTATTGTTAATGATATGTTGTAAAAAAAATATAATAAAATTAAATCATTATAATGGGAAATGATTTTGGAATGCGATGTTTTTCAAATTTTTTAAAAATTAAATTAAATGTTAAATAGTGGTCGGAATCTGGTCTCAATTTTGAGATTCCAGATTTCACTGATTTGTTCTCTATATATTTTTTTATAATTTTCCTTAACACCTTTCATTTATAAAAATTTAATTTTTTTTGTTACCCTTGATCAAAGTTTCCACTTAAATTGCCGACATCCTTAATCGACAACCTCCCACCCTCAATCTTCGCTCCAAAAAATCATAATTAATTACCGGCAAATACTGTCAAGGAAATTTGATATCCAAAATTTTTGCGGCAATCAACACAACGCCCACCATAAATAGAAAGGATAGCCAACCAACCAACAAGCCAGCCAATAATCTCCACCATACCACACACCTTCACAGCAACAACAACTTCATCACATAAATCCATGAAAAAAATCCCATACACCAAACCACCAAATAATCCGACATAGAAATGCATGTTAAACAATTAAATCAAAGAAAGAAAAACGAAAATAAAACGAGAAGAAGAAGAAAAATAACCGAGTGGCAGGAACAAATTGTTAATTCATTGCAAAAATTGTTAATTGAAATATGCGAATAATTAACCAACAACAACAACAGCTGAAAAAGCGACGAAGCACACATACATCATCATCAGCAGCACGATTATCCATTCATTGGCTACCTCAATTACAAAAATTATGGGAGTCCGGCGTCCATAAAACCATTTCACATTCACCAGCTCTAAGAGCCCACAAATGGATACCACCCTCACACCACCCCCTTATTGAAAAAGGAAAATGTTGTGGTACATCACGCCACACAAGCCACAGTGTAATCCAGTACCAATACAATGTTGGTCCGATGAAAGCACCATCACCACCATTACGGCACAGTACTATCACCCCACCTTTGATGACTCTGATAGAGGTAACATGGTTAGGCCCAAAAAAATTAAGGAAAGATAATACCCAAATAAAATATTGGATGAAACCGACCAAAAGGGGATTTACAGGCCAAGGGGCTTGTAAATTTTGTTCTATAGAAAAAAATAGAACTGAGGCTCTGCAATTTTTTTTAAGAAAATTTCAGGCACCTTGGGACTGATGTTTTTTTCTATAGAAACAGTTTCAGATCTACAGAAAAAAACATCAGTCCCAAAGTGGCCTGAAATTTTTTTATATAGAAAAAACCATCAGTCCCAAGGGGCCTGAAATTTTTTCTACATAGAAAAAACCATCTGTCCCAAAAGGGGCCTGACATTTTTTTCTATAGAAAAAACCATCGGTCCCAAAAAAGGGGCCTGACATTTTTTCTATAGAAAAAACCATCGGTCCCAAAAAAGGGGCCTGACATTTTTTCTATAAAAAAAAACCATCTGTCCCAAAAAAGGGGCCTGACATTTTTTCTATAAAAAAAAACCATCTGTCCCAAAAAAGGGGCCTGACATTTTTTCTATAGAAAAAACCATCAGTCCCAAAAGGGGCCTGACATTTTTTCTATATAGAAAAAACCATCAGTCCCAAAAGGGGCCTGACATTTTTTCTATAGAAAAAACCATCAGTCCCAAAAGGGGCCTGACATTTTTTCTATAGAAAAAACCATCAGTCCCAAAAGGGGCCTGACATTTTTTCTATAGAAAAAACCATCAGTCCCAAAAGGGGCCTGACATTTTTTCTATAGAAAAAACCATCAGTCCCAAAAGGGGCCTGACATTTTTTCTATAGAAAAAACCATCAGTCCCAAGGGGCCTGAAATTTTTTTCTATAGAAAAAACCATCAGTCCCAAGGGGCCTGACATTTTTTTCTATAGAAAAAACCATCAGTCCCAAAAGGGGCCTGAAATTTTTTCTATAGAAAAAACCATCAGTCCCAAAATGGGCCTGAAATTTTTTCTATATAGAAAAAACCATCAGTCCCAAGGGGCCTGAAATTTTTTCTATATAGAAAAAACCATCAGTCCCAAATGGGGCCTGAAACTTTTTTCTATAGAAAAAACCATCAGTCCCAAATGGGGCCTGACACTTTTTTCTATAGAAAAAACCATCAGTCCCAAGGGGCCTGAATTTTTTCTTTTGAAAAAAAATTCTTTCCTACCCCCTGTAGGGTAGCTCCAAGCCTTATCTGCATCGCAAAAAAACAACAATCCTTTCATGGATGTTATGCCGAAACGACAGAAATGTAACAACATGTAATGTGTAAGTGGGTGGATGGTTGGTTGGTTGTTGCCACCGACTAAAATTGGACGATGACGACGAGACAACAACAGCAGCATTTGTCCAATTCTGGTAACAAGCGATTGCTAGGCGTTGTTGTTTTCGTTTCATTGGATTGCCGTTGTTGTTGTTGCTATTGATTTGCAATGCTCATGTGCAATAAATAAAACTGTTGTTGGCCATATCTATTTAATGCGGTGGTTCGCGGTTCGTGTCTGCTTGCCTGTTTAGGAGCTGCTGATAATATGGGCAACAACAGCAGCAGCAACAACGACTACATGTTGTTACCAGCAACGACAACAACAAAATAAGGAATAACAAAAATCGTAATGATACAATTCACTTGTGGTCTAAACTGATCCACCGCGCAAGCCACCATCACCACCACCACCAACCACATCATCATCGTCGTCGTCGTGCCACACCAAAAATCGAAAACCAAAAATCGAAAACCAAAAAAGAAAACACCAAAAACCGAAGACAAAACCGAAATCAAACTCCAATTCCATATCCAAATAGTTTTGGCCATATGAATAAAAGTGGTTTTAAATGCATTAAAGGAGGTGTTTTTTTTGAAAAAGTAAAGTGTAGCACAGTGGTGTGAAGCGGGTCTTATTTCAAAAAAAATTTATTTGATTTTTTAAAAATATTTTTTCAAGGTTCCCATAAGGCGTGGATTTATTAAAGATTAATTTTTCAAGGTTCCCATAAGGCGTGGATTTATTAAAGATTAATTTTTCAAGGTTCCCATAAGGCGTGGATTTATTAAAGATTAATTTTTCAAGGTTCCCATAAGGCGTGGATTTATTAAAGATTAATTTTTCAAGGTTCCCATAAGGCGTGGATTTATTAAAGATTAATTTTTCAAGGTTCCCATAAGGCGTGGATTTATTAAAGATTAATTTTTCAAGGGTCCCATAAGGCGTGGATTTATTAAAGATTAATTTTTCAAGGTTCCCATAAGGCGTGGATTTATTAAAGAATATTTTTTCAAGGGTCCCATAAGGCGTGGATTTATTAAAGAATATTTTTTCAAGGGTCCCATAAGGCGTGGATTTATTAAAGATTAATTTTTCAAGGGTCCCATAAGGCGTGGATTTATTAAAGATTAATTTTTCAAGGTTCCCATAAGGCGTGGATTTATTAAAGATTAATTTTTCAAGGTTCCCATAAGGCGTGGATTTATTAAAGATTAATTTTTCAAGGTTCCCATAAGGCGTGGATTTATTAAAGATTAATTTTTCAAGGTTCCCATAAGGCGTGGATTTATTAAAGATTAATTTTTCAAGGTTCCCATAAGGCGTGGATTTTTTAAAGAATACTCTACCAAAGGCGTGGATTTTTTAAAGAATACTCTACCAAAGGCGTGGATTTTTTAAGGAATATTTTTCAAGGTTCCCATAAGGCGTGGATTTATTAAAGATTAATTTTTCAAGGTTCCCATAAGGCGTGGATTTATTAAAGATTAATTTTTCAAGGTTCCCATAAGGCGTGGATTTATTAAAGATTAATTTTTCAAGGTTCCCATAAGGCGTGGATTTATTAAAGATTAATTTTTCAAGGTTCCCATAAGGCGTGGATTTTTTAAAGAATACTCTACCAAAGGCGTGGATTTTTTAAGGAATATTTTTCAAGGTTCCCATAAGGCGTGGATTTTTTAAAGATTAATTTTTCAAGGTTCCCATAAGGCGTGGATTTATTAAAGATTAATTTTTCAAGGTTCCCATAAGGCGTGGATTTATTAAAGATTAATTTTTCAAGGTTCCCATAAGGCGTGGATTTATTAAAGATTAATTTTTCAAGGTTCCCATAAGGCGTGGATTTATTAAAGATTAATTTTTCAAGGTTCCCATAAGGCGTGGATTTATTAAAGATTAATTTTTCAAGGTTCCCATAAGGCGTGGATTTATTAAAGATTAATTTTCAGAGACTCAGGTCACTGTGCCTCAGCCACACTTATCCCTAACCATTCATTGCATCGTTTCCACCATTCAATACAGTAATAGTAGTTGCTGTTCGGTGGTTTTTGGTGTATTTTTTTGTTGTCGCTGTTTGCCATATTGGTCTCCAACAACATTAAATTATTATAAAAATATGGTTACAAATATTATGAATGCATTGCTATGCGATTTGAGGCAGATTTTTTGGTTCGCTTCTTGGTTGCCTTAACAGTTTAATATTACGCTGGCAATCTGGAGTGGCCTGACTGTGCGCCAGCAATGTTGCTGTTACCGTTTCTGTTGCTGACTGATGATGGCGTTTCTGTTGCTGTTTTCAGTTTTGTTGTTACATTATGTGCAGTTTGTTGGTGCCCAGCATAAAGCGAAACTAGAGTAATACCAATGGAACTGGAAGTTTCTAAAGGGACAGTTTCCCAAATTAAAAAAAAAAAAAATCCACGAAAAAGTGGAAGAAAATATATTTTTTAAGAGTCCGTGCCTTATCCGACTTGAAAAAAATATTTTTAAACCAGTAAGGAAAGTTCAAAAGTCGGACGAAGCCGACTATATGATACCCTTCACCACTTTGGGTATATTCTACATATGTATCCTAACAGTCGTCGCGTTTTTGTTATATATCTATATCTGAACCGTATGATTTTCAGAGACTTTGGTGCACCATTTACATTAAATCGGACGAAAATATATATGGGAGCTATATCTAAATCGGAACCGATTTTCACGAAATTTAACACAAATCATTCTAGGCTTAATTCAGTACGCTATGCCAAATTTCGCGCAAATCGAAAGATATATAGGGACTTTGGTGCACCATATGCATATATCGAAAGATATGTACAGACTTTGGTGCCCCATTTACCTTAAATCCGACGAAAATATATATGAGGGCTATATCTTAATCTGAACCGATTTTCTCGAAATTTGACACACATCATTCTAGACACAACCCAGTATACTACTCAAAATTTCGTGCAAATCGAAACATATATAGGGACTTTGGTGCTCTATTTACCTAAAATCGGACGAAAATATATATGGGAGCTATATCTAAATCTGAACCGATTTTCTCGAAATTTGACACACATAATTCAGTATACTATGCAAAATTTCGTGCTAATCGAAAAATATATTGGGGCTTTGGTGCACCATTTACATAAAATCGGTCAAAAATTTATATGGGAGCTATATCTAAATCTGAACCGATTTTTCCCAATTTCAATGGGGTTTGTCCTTGGGCCAAATAAGTGACCTATGCCAAATTTCATCCAAATCGGATCATATATGCGACCTGTACTTTGTTTTCAATTTAACATCTACGGACGGACAGACAGACGGGCGGACGGACATGCATAAATCGACTCAGAAAGTGATTCTATTCATATTCTCAAAAGGAACCATGGGTCTATCTCGTTTCCTTTTGCATGTTACAAACATATGCACAAAGACATCCACGCCTTCTATAAACCTTGAAAAAAATATTTTCAAATAAGTGGTGAAGGGTATAAAAATATACGCCTAATCCTTGAAAACATGTTTTTAAAAATCCTGGCCTTCTATAAACCTTGAAAAAAATATTTTCAAAAAATCCACACCTATGTTTGACCATGAAAAAAGTATTTAAATGAAAATATGTTTAAGAATTTCAAGCCTTGAATAAATTTTGAAAAAAACACCCTTGAATATATATTTTTGAAAAAATTCACAACATTTTGTTTGTACAGAACTTTCAATTCTACCAATATTTAGGCTAGCATATTTGTTTTTGGTTTCCTTGTTTTATTTTCTATATTCGTATTGTTTTCTATTTTGTGTTAGCACAAAAAATTCGTTTGAAACATACAAACCAAATTAAAAAATTGTATGTCTGTTTGTTTGTTTCTGTGTGTTTCTGCATATTTTAGAAAGTAAAGCGCGTTACGTACCAATAAACGCCATAATTTGTGATTTTTCATTTCATTTTCCATTGAGATTTGAAAGGGAAGGAGGTGGGGGCGCGGTGCTTTTGGAGGAGTGTAATTTTCTAAAGTTGTGGCTAATGTCCGCATAGCACATATCCCACAGTGGATGGCTATGTAGGCAACAGCTCGAGGTGCTATTCCTGGTGTGGCTGAAAATAGCCTTCACGATTACCCAGCCTGGGTGGGTGTTTTTTTTCCTTCGCTGTTCGCTGAACAATAATAATGAATGGGGCCAATTGGAAATTTGCAAATTGAGTTTTCTTTTTTTGCAGATTTTTTTTTGCTGGCTGGCTATTAAGAAAATTGCATTTATTAACGGCAAAGCAATGTAGTAGAAAAATCGTAAGTAAATCATGTTCATGTTTCCATCACTTTAATTGCCAGCTATTTCACATAGAAATTTATGGATAATTGTATTCACAAAAAAAAATTAAATAAAAAAATAAATACAATATATTGCTCGCATTGTAATGGGGGTGATAGGCAGCAGCAATAGGAAAAAAATTAAAACATGTGGTAATTAAATGAATAAATCAAATAAAAAAAAAACATTATTGGAATGTTGTAATGATTTTTTTTTGGGTTACAAAATTGAAATTAAATAATCGAATGTGTTTCTTTTTTATTAAAAAAAGAGTTTGGGTCTTAAGTCTATTGTTTGTGATAATTCTTTAATTTTTTTACAAATCTTGAAACGCCTATGGTTGACCCTTGAAAAAAATATTTTTGAAAAAATCATGCCTATAGTTGACCCCTAAGAAATATTTATAAAAATCCACGTCTGTGTTTGACCCTGAAAAACATTTTTTTTTTTAAATCCACGCCCATGGTTGACCCCTGACAAAATGTGTTTAGAACCGACTATATGATACCCTTCACCACTTTGGGTATATTCAACAGATGAATCCTAACAAAAGTCGCATTTTTGAAGAACCAGTAAAAGGAAATTGGATCCATAAACATGTCATTCTGCAACCTACACTAAATTTGTCATTTGTTCAGATATAGAGTTGCTTCTTACAATGGGACAAAATTATGTAAATCAATTGAAAGCAAATATTAATCGGACACCCGTTGATTATTTGGATAAATATCTGGTAAACATGAGGAGTTTGGTGCACCATTTACATTAAATCGGACTACCGGATTTCAGGAAACTTAACATACATCATTCTAGACCCAAATCGAAAGATATATAGGGACTCTGCCGCATCATTTACATTAAATAGGACGAAAATATATATGCGAGCTATATCTAAATCTGACTCGATTTTCACGAAACTTTACACACATCATTCTAGACTCAATTCAGTACGCTATGCCAAATTTCGTGCAAATCGGAAGATATATAGGGACTTTGGTACCCCATTTACCTTAAATCGGACGAAAATATATATGGGAGCTATATCTAAATATGACCCGATTTTTACGAAACTTAACACACATTATTCCAGACACAATTCAGTACCCTATCCCAAATATCGTGCAAATGGAAAGACATATAGGGATTTTGGGGCCCAATTTACCTTAAATCGGACGAAAATATATATGAGAGCTATATCTAAATATGACCCGATTTTTACGAAACTTAACACACATCATTCTAGACTCAATTCAGTACGCTATGCCAAATTTCGTGCAAATCGGAAGATATATAAGGACTTTGGTGCACCATTTACGTTAAATCGGACGAAAATATATATGGGAGCTATATCTAAATCTGAACCGATTTTTTCGAAACTTGAGACATATCATTCAAGACTCAATTCAGTACCTTATGCAAAATTTCGTGCAAATTGAATGATATATAAGGACTTTGGTGCACCATCTACATAAGATCGGATGAAAATATACATGGGAGCTATATCTTTATCTGGACCGATACTCACAAAACTTTGCACACATCATTCTCGATCACTATCCCAAATTTCGTACAAATCGAAAGATATATGGGGACTTTGGCGCACCATTTACATAAAATCGGACGAAACTATATATGGGAGCTATATCTAAATCTGAACCGATTTTCACGAAACTTAGCACACACCATTCTGGATCTAATTCAATACCCTATGCCAAATTTCGTGCAAATCGAAAGATATATAACGACATTGGTGCCCCATTTACCTTAAATCGGACGAAAATATATATGGGAGCTATATGTACACCTGACCCGATTTTCCTCAATTTCAATAGGGTTCGTTCATTTGCTGTTACAAACATATGTACAAGGACATAATACCCTGTACCACAGTGTGGTGAAGGGTATAAAAATCTACGCCTTATGGGAGTGGCCTTGAAAAATGTATATTCATAATCCACATCGTACAACCTAAATAGTGCCTCCCAAATATCAACCTCCAACTCTTGAGGAACTCTTCT
Source organism: Musca vetustissima (assembly GCF_032173495.1). Classification (NCBI taxonomy): domain Eukaryota; kingdom Metazoa; phylum Arthropoda; class Insecta; order Diptera; family Muscidae; genus Musca; species Musca vetustissima. The sequence continues at coordinate 3,801 of NW_026879744.1, read as the reverse complement.
TGATTGTTGGGCCTACTCAATTGCTTAAACTTTTTTTTGTTGTTGCTGTTTCCATTTTTTTTGCTGCCAAACCAAATTTAAACGTCATTTTCAGCAGACAGTCTGTAGCTGTAATTGTAATGATAGACTTGCCAGACAGCCAGACAAGCTACCACGATGATGATGATGATACACTCTTGGTCCAATGATGATGAACATCATCATCGCCATTACGATAATCGCTAGCAACATCATCATCAGCATCACGATCATCACCAAAAGCCCCGGGCTGGTTAATAGGCGCTTGGTGGTGGCTCTTGTTGGCTCACGATGATGATTATCTTCACAGTTTCTATTTTTTGTTATTTTTTTTTCGTTCGAAGTTTGAGAGGTTACATGAAAAATAATTTATTAGCACTGAGGTGTTCGTTCGTTGTGGCAAAATGTTTAAATATTTGTATTTGCGGTGGCGTTTGGGGTCTATGGGGCTATGTGATTAATAATAGGGATGCCAGAGGGCAATTTTTTCAAGAACCAAAAAAGATTGGATTTTTAAAATTTTTTTAAGGGTCGATCATAGGCGTGGATTGTTAAAAAAATTTCAAAAGTCAACCATAGGCTTTCCTTTGTTTTTATTAAACAAAAACATTTAAAAATATTTACCATAACGCGTAGATTTTTTAAAAATATTTTTTTCAAGGGTCAAACATAAGGCGAGGATTTTTTTTAATATTTTTAAGCCGCTAATGAGGCTTAAGCCTCTGGCGTGGCGTGGAATTTTTAAAAATCTTTTTAAGGCTCGAATGAGGCTTAAGCCTCTGATGTGGCGTGGAATTTTTAAAAATATGTTTTCATACTTCTGATGAGGCCTGGATGAGACCTTAATTTTTTTAAATAGGTTTGCAAGCTTCTGATGAAGCCTGGATTTGTTAAAAATAATTTTTGAAGCCTCTGATGAGGCCTGGCTTGGGTTTTTAAATTTATTTTTTTTTGTTTGAAAACTTTGATGAGGCGTTTTTTTTAAATATTTTTTTTTATTTATTTCTGATGAGGCCTGGAATGGTTAAAAATCATTTTTAAGACTTTAATGAGCGTGACGTTTTAAACACATTTTATCAAGCCTCTGGCTGCGGTTTTTAAAAATATTTTTTTCAAGCCTCTGATGAGTCCGTGATTTTTTAAAATATGTTTGCAAGCATCAGATGGTGCCTGGATTTGCTAAAAAGATTTTTTAAGCCTTTGATGAGGCGTGGATTTTTTAAAAAATATAAAAAAAATATATTTTAAGCCTCTGTTGAAGCCTGGATTTTTTTAAATGGTTTTTTTAAGCCTCTGTTGAAGCCTGGATTTTTTAAAATGTTTTTTTAAGCCTCTGATGAAGCCTGCATTTGTTAAAAATGTGTTTTCAAGGCTCTATTGAGGCCTAGATTAAAAAAAAATTAATTTTTAAGCCCTCATCAGAAGGCCTGAATTTCTTAAAAATATTTTTTCAAGCCTCTATTGAGGCCTGGATTTGGAAAATTACATTTTCAAGCATCTGATAAAGCGTGGGTTTTTATACCCTTCACCACACTGTGGTACAGGGTATTAAGTGTTTGTGCATATGTTTGTAACAGGCAAAAGGAAACGAGATAGACCCATAGTTCCTTTTGAGAATATGCATAGAATCAATTTCTGAGTCTGAGTAGAATCAAGCAAAGTACAGGTCGCATTTATGATCCGAATGGTAGGAATTTGGCACAGCTCGTTTCTTTGGCCCAAGGGCGAACCCTATTGAAATTGCCCAAGGGCGAACCCTATTAGAAAATCAGCAGATCAGATATATATTTTTTGGGGCCTGGACTTGCTAATAAGATTTTTTAAGCCTTTTTAAAAAAATATGTTTTAAGCCTCTGTGAGGCGTGGATTTATTTTAAAAATATTTTTTCAAGCCTCTATTGAGGCCTGGATTTAGAAAATTTTTATACCCTTCACCACACTCTGGTACAGGGTATTATGTTTTTGTGCATATGTTTGTAACAGGCAAAAGGAAATGAGACAGACACATGGTTCCTTTTGAGAATATGCATAGAACCACTTTCTAAGTCGATTTATGCATGTCCGTCTGTCTGTCCATGTTAAATTGTAAACAAAGTACAGGTCGCATTTATAAACCGATTTGAATGAAATTTGGCACAAGTCACTTATTTGGTCCAGGGACGAACCCTATTGAAATTGGAGAAAATCGGTTCAGATTTAGATAAAGCTCCCATATATAGTTTCGTCCCATTTTTTGTGAATGATGCACCAAACTCCCAATATTTGTCCGATTGGGACAAAATTTTGTACTGGGTTCTGAATTAGGTCCAGACTGATGTTTGCGAAGTCTCATTAAAATCGGTTCAGATTTATGTATAGCTCCCATATATAGTTTCGTCCGATTTTTGTGAATAATACACTAATCTCCCAATAATTTTCCGATTGGGGTAAAATGTTGCACTGAATACTGAAGGTACAGGTACAGACTGATGTCTGCGTAGTTTTGTTAAAATCAGTTCAGATCCGATTTAATGTAAATGGTGCACCAAAGTCCCCATATATACCCTCCCAAATTTGGCACAGCGTACCGAATTAAGTCTAGAGTGATGTGTGCTAAGTTTCGTGAAAATCGGTTCAGATTTAGATGTAGCTCCCATATATATTTTCGTCCGATTTAAGGTGAATGGTGTACCATAGTCCCTCTATATCTTTCGATTTGCACGAATTTTGGCATAGCGTAATGAATTAGGTCTAGAATGATGAGCGCTAAATTCCCTGAAAATTGGTTCAGATTTAAATATAGCTCCCATATATAGTTTCGCCCGATTTAAGGTAAATGGTGTACCAAAGTCCCTATATATTTTTCGATCTGCACGAAATTTGGCAAAGCCTACTGAATAAAGCCTAGAATGATGTGTGTAAAATTTCGTAGAAATCGGTTCAGATTTAGATATAGCTCCCATATATAGTTTCGTCCAATTTTTGTAAATGGTGTACCAAAGTCTCTATATATTTTTCGATCTGCACGAAATTTGGCATAGCGTATTGAATTATGTCTAGTACGATGTATGTAAAATTTCGTAGAAATCGGTTCAGATATGGATATAGCTCCCATATATATGTTCGTCCGATTTTCAGTAAATGGTGCACCAGAGTCCCTATATATTTTTCGATCTGCACGAAATTTGGCATAGCGTACTGAATTAAGTCTAGATCGATGTGTGTTAAATTTCATGAAAATCGGTTCAGATTTAGATATAGCTATCATATATATTTTCGTCCGATTTAAGGTAAATGGTGCACCAATCTCCCAATATTTGTCCGATTGAGATAAAATTTTGCACAGCATACTGAATTAAGTCCATCTGGATGTGCGTGAAGTTTTTTTGAAATTAGTTCAGATTTACATATATCTCCAATACAAAATTTGCCTTACTTCATACAAATGTTATACCAAAAATTCAAGTATGTCCGATTGACATTCAATTTTTTTATAGATTTCAGAATGTCAGATTTTCAGATTCTATCAACAGGATATTGTACACTTTAGAATGTCTTGTATGTACCCAAAGTGGTGAAGGGTATCCTATAGTCGGTCCCGTCTGACTTTTGAACTTTCCTTACTGGTTTAAAAATATTTTTTTCAATTCTCTGATGAGGCCTTGATTTCTTAAAAGTCGTTTTCAAACTTCTGATGTGGCCTGGATTTGGCTAATTTGAAAATATTTTTTCAATCTTCTGATGAGGCGTGGATTTTTTAAAAATAGCTTTCTAAGCCTCTAATTTGGCTGGGACTTGTTAAAA